>NC_057861.1:260302296-260589796 GCF_019393635.1 Dromiciops gliroides
CAATAGATTAGACAAGAGGTGATGAGGGTCCAAAAAAGTGTAGTGTACATATGAGTGAAACTCAACTAAAAATAGAGGATGATTCTAAGGTTGCAAGCATGAGTGACTAAAAAAACAGTAGTGCCTCCTTCAATAGAAATAAAGAAAAAAGGAAAGGGGTAGGGCATGGGGGAAAACATGAAATCTGTTTTGGATATGTTCGGTTTGAGATGCATAGAACACATCTAGTTGGAGATGTCTAATAGCTAATTGATTTTTACAGAACTGGAACTCAGAAAATTGATGAGAAATGTCTCTATCTAGCTATGTAGTGGTCTAAATAATGAGGTGTGTTATAGATCTAGAAATCATCTGCATAGAACTAATAGTTGAATCCTTGAGGAGAGAGATAGAAGAGACAGAAAGAGACAGACAGAGAGAGACACAGAGAGAGAGAGAGAATTAATATAGGATAAGAATAGAAGACAAGAGGGCCTAGGACAGAGCCAAAGGGTCCCACATATGCATGATCAGACATAGGTGGTGATCCATCAAAGGGAATTGAGGAAAGACAAGAGGGAAGTTTATCACATATGGAGGAGAGAATATCTAGTAGAAAAAGTCAACAAAGTCAAATACTGAGGAGAGGGGGAAAAAAGATGAAGATTAAGAAAAGGACATTAGATTTGGTCAGACATCATTGGTAACTTTGGAAAGTACTGTTTCAGTTGACTGGCAGGCAAATTACAAGGGACTGAGAAGTGAGTGAGAAGTAATAAAGTGGCGGGAACCAGTGAAGGTAGGTAATTTTACAATTTTGTTTGTGGGAGGTAGAAGGCATATAGGATCATAACTTGATGGGATAATAGGATCAAATGAAAGGGGTATTTTGTTTGGTTGGGTTTTTTGGACTAGAGAGATAGGACACTTTAAAAAAACTTAGTAGAAGTAGCTGGCAACAGGGTAATACTTTTATTTTGTCTACAATAAGTCTGGAAGACTGTACTGACACATATACTAAGTAATCGAGCAGTTAAAATAAGTGGGTGGAAATGTTACAGTACAATTGACACAGAAAATACTCAGCCAGGTACTTGAGGTAGAGAGAAAGAGAGTTTATTACATGAAGGCCCAAAGGGGGTTCTCAAGCTTCCATCAATGGGCCATGAGTCTTGTAGCCCACCTGGTTATATAAAAAAAGAGTAGGCATGGTATAGTGGCAAGTTTATCAAACGAAGGTGAGGTCAGTTATTCAATGAACAAAGGATGCATAGTGGCGCCTAGTGGTTAGGGGAGGCTCGTCATTGCAGCTGGGGTACCTCAAGGTCAGAGCCTGTTTGAGACAGACAAGATCAGAAGGCAGAGATTACAGGTCTGAAACTGTAGCTGGAATACAGCAAGGTCAGGGTCTGTTTGAGACAGACAAGGTCAGAGGCTATGTGTGATTTTCCACATCTTTTACCACATTGATGCTATCACTGATAAGTCGAAAACATCATCCATTGTATGGGGCATGTCCTGGGGTATAGCCTCCTAGGTCTCGTAAAGGTTGATAGGAGTACATAGCAAAGAGATGGGCCCTGTTGGAGTTTGCTACAGAGTCCCGAATTAGCTGGGATAGGGCACAGAAGGTTAGGGGCCGAACAGGGCAAGGAGGAAGAGAACAGCTAAGGGGCCTCAAAATGGGGTTAATCATGTCCAAAGAAGGGAAGAGAAGGTGCTGAAGAAGTCCTGGCTCCTCAGGATCTGTGAGCATGCTTACCCCCTTATATCCCTGACCTTCTGTTCTACAGTACCAGACTGGTTGATGTAATAGCAACACTTTTACTCTAGGAACATATATGAACCCCCAGTGTCCATTCAGTTATCAATTTCATCATGGATCTCAGATGTCCCATATAGCTATCTAGTCTCTGGAACCACTTTTTTGGGGGCAGTCTGGAAGATGTCTCCAGGGCACTTCTCCAATAGATCCACTCCTGAGGTCCTACTAAAATCTCAATTAAATTATAACATGAGTGCCCCTCCCATATTGTGTAGCTTTATCCAATTCTATCTTCAACAAACATTATTAACAACAGGCCCAAGGGTTTTCATTACCTTGAAACGTGTAGGATATAACTTAAATGCTTCAAAATACCATAGAAAACAGAATTCTTAAATCTTTGCAAATTATATATACATATATATATATATGACCATACATATATATATATATATATATATATGACCAATGATTCTTCAAAAATTCTTACTCAATTGTTCAAAAAACTTAGGTAAAAGAACACCTTTATAAGAAAATGATCACAAATGAACTTATATAAAAGTTACCAAGTTAGCTTCAATTGTAGTAAAAGACTTAGGATGACACTTAAGCAATTAATTTCAAAACAGTACATGTCAAATAAGTTGTCCATAATAAACCATGTTTATATTATAGGACATGCTCTACAGACAGATGTTATTTCCACATTACATAATAAACTTATAGTTGACCTTTCCATAGGTGTAACAAAACATTCTATAAGTTACCCTCTCTACTTTTCTTGAAACAAACTTGAGATGTTTCTAGTTCAGTTTTAAAATGCATAACTAATAACAGACAGATGACAAGGGTAAATGATTATACATTCTAGTTGTTTAGAATCTAAAAGAGACTAGAATTTCCAAGCCAAATTGCTTGAATCTTATACCTGCATCTCACCCAGATATTACAGTATTAACCTAGGGATGAAGAGACAATACTGTGTTCATGCTGAACAAGTGACATGATTATAGGAATCTGCCATAAAAGAAAAAGAACAAAGCTCTGAGGGAAAAGTGCTTCCCAACTCCCAGTAGAAGTTCTGTAGACAGCCAATGAAGTATTCCAGACTTAACATCAGCCAGGTGGAAGAGTTTACATTCCATATGTAATATTTGGGGAAACTGAGTCAGAAGATGCCTACCTCAGCCTTTGCCAAAAAGATGGTCTCCCAGACTTTCCCAAGAGAACTCTACCTGCAGTGCATACATGTAGAAACCCAATAAGGTTGCTGGCATCATGGATCATATGGCTCAACATTCCTTGATGGTCATAACTGGAGTCAGACTCAGAGCAATAATGGTTAATAGTCCCATAACATCTTAAATAGCAAGTTCCAACAATCACTACTACAAGTGAATTAACTTCTCAAGGATCACATATCCTAGATAGCAAGCATTAACTATGCTTTTACTTAAATAGGTTTTTCATCCCTAAGTTAGCACTACATAAATGAATCTTCCTTGAGATGCTCAATAACAAGCAATGGTTGAAATGAGTGTAAACAATCCCAAATTGCATACTGGGAACAAACTAGAAAATGTCCCACACTATAGCACATAGTAAAACAGGTTTAGGTATTAAACATAGGATACTGCCCTCAGAATTCCTCTAAACAATGGGAGCATCTTTAAAGTGACAACTAGTTTGCATGTGTTTCTACACATGTTCTAATTCCAATTAAATAACAACGTAAGTAAACTCAGATTCCCCATTAAGGTGATATAAGATAACTCATAAGTTACTCTTGTTCACTAACATATCACACATTACAAGTTCAAGCACCAATTTAACTATTACTTAGTACCAATAAATTCAGATCAAAACAGCAAGATCTTTCTCATAGCTTACTAGTTATTTAGATGTTGTAGTATTAACTCAATAACTAACTGATTCAATATTGCAATAACACACTTCCACTTTGTATGCTCTTATAATAGAAATATAGCATGAGAGTTATACACCAAACCTTAAGAATGAAACTCAAATATTCAAATATTCAGGGTTCCGGAAAATCTTTTTCCATCAATTAACAAAATTTCACAAATCACAGTAGGTTTGGACATAATTGTTATCAATATCAAATTGTCATTGCAACAAATTAGCTTACAAATAAGATGGTAGGCCTTCTAAATCACATGTACTACACATTATATCCTGAAAATATCTTTTTTCCTTTAAGAAACAGCTTAAAATTTATCCTTATGTGAAAAAGAATATTCACCAACCCTTCAGAGATAAAATACTTTCAAATGCTAAATATATCTCTCTTATTCAATCCTCAAAGTCAGAAAGAAACCTTTAAGATTAGAATTTCCCAATATTAAGTTGAGGTAAGTTAACTTTACCCCTGCTCCCTTTCTCCCTCATCCAAATGTGTTTGCAGTGGGGAGGGATTACAGCTTCTTCTAAACCAAAAAGGAAATATTCAATTAACACAGTCTTAGAATAACAAATTTTTACTAGGCTCTTTTAGAATTCAGTGAGGCCAATTAAAAAACCGACAGTTTTTCTTTCTTTCTTTCTTTCTTTCTTTCTTTCTTTCTTTCTTTCTTTCTTTCTTTCTTTCTCTTTTTTTTCTTTTTTTCTCTCTCTCTCTCTCTTTCTTTCTTTCTTTCTTTCTTTCTTTCTTTCTTTCTTTCTTTCTTTCTTTCTTTCTTTTTTAAAGTGTCAGTATATAGTTTGTATGATTCCCAAAATTTCTTAAATAGATATCCCAATCAAATTCAATTACCCTTCTTGATTTCCTAATAACAAAAACTTTTCTCTTGTTGGTTTAAATTAATATTTTAAAGCCCCAGTCCTCCAATCTGTCTGTAAGATTGTGCCAGAGTAGCATGCCCTTCCCCCAGTTCCTTACCCTAGTAACATTTTGTGAGTAGCTTTATCAAACAATTAAAACGTTTCCTTCTAGATTTCAAGCACAAACTTACATTTTCAACAGAAACTTGAACACATCAAAGAATCCCATATAAAATTCATTTTAGCATTTTTTCAACCTAATTTAGACTGGTTAAGGTGTTATTAGGCAGTGTGGTTCAATGGTTAGAGACTAAAAAAAAAAAGCTATTCCTTTGAAACTTTTACACATTACAAATAACTCCTGATTTTAAGCTATTCTACTACAAAAGATTTTTAAGATAAATGAAAATCTTAGGCACTAGATGCTTATCAGAGATGGCTCTCCTCCCCTCCATAGCAGAAACTGCCACATGGAAAGTGGGGGAGATGGGGGACTTTAGGACACACGGTGTCTTCTGTTTGATTTTAGACTCTGGAACCATTTTGGCAGTGTAACGATTGGAATAACACCACCTGCTGGATACTTACTGTAGAAGAGTTCTGCCCATGAAGCGAAGGTCTTTGAGGGCAAGACCAGGAGTCTTTTCTTTGGCGGGAGGAAGTGACGCGGACGAGTGGGAGGAGGAAGGAAGAGACTGGCGCTGACTCTGGGGCTCTTTCCTGAGGACGCTGGCGGAGAAGGGAGCTAGAAATGTGCTCTCCCTTTAATAGATAGGAATCTAGGCCTTTCTCTCTCTCTTTACCAAATTCTTATTCTCCTTAATAAATGCTTGAAAGTCTAACTCTTGCTAAAGCTTGTAATTGATTGGCGACCACTCATTAGATATTTTAGACAGTTTAGCTAGAATTTTAACCCTTAACAGAAGTTACAATCCCAAAATATTTTATCATTTTTAAACCTATTCTGGTGCAAAGATCAATCATTAAAGATTACTTCTATATAATAAGCAACTTTATAAAATTCTCAGTATGGCCATTCCTTATCTTAGGAATTTTACAAGTTCTTTTCTTGTAAATACACAAATTAAGGGGCCTCTAGAAGGTCCTTTGATGTGATTTTTTCTTTTTCTCATACAATAATTTACCAGTGTTCCCCTTTATCTTCAAAATCAATTAACACAGGAATCTCATATGATTTACAATAATTTTCTATCTTAACACACACCAATTTAAAAGTTACTTAACTTATAATTTGCAAGACTCCATAACCAACTAGATCTCCTTCCCAAATTCACCTACTTTCAAACTCACACAAAACTTTTCTTACTTTGTGAGCCAAGAAAGGGTTAAATAGTTCTTCTTATTCAAAAGTAGAAACTCTTTTTTTTTTTCACTTTGAGATTTTGGCCTAACATGGTTCCTAGAGCTTCCTCTAGATAACTGTGACTGCAAATCACTTTTTAAAGTGACAGTAAGCTCATCATTTTTTCCTTCAAAATATCCAAACTGTTTGCTTTTAACTCTTCTGTTCACAGTGTCAGTGCAGATTACAACTTTCTTTTCTACCCTTAACTCCTCTCTCAGCCCTACATACTTAAACTTTCTAGCTTCCTCTTCAATATAAATTTCTTTTTAAAAAAAAGGTAACCAACTGTTTACTCTCATATTCCACCTTCTTACTTAAAACAAAGTCAAACTTCTTCATACTTTCTCAACATGCTTAAACCATCTGAAACCAATAAAATGGCAATTTAGCCAATATTTCACTAAAAACCTGACATTATTATTTTTTTAGCTTGAAACAAAACCCCTCAATTTTGAGCCACCCCCTCGGGCAGACAAGACCAGGTGTGCCACACCCCTGTGGTGCCAGGGGGGCAAGATCTTGAGCTGCCCATCACCAGTGTTAGTTTCCCACTCAGGAGAAAGGCATCTCAGATAGCTATGCCCCCTGATCTCTTCCCCAAATAAACCATTATACACAGAAAATCACTTCTATAAACACCTGCCTTATGCTAAGCACTTTACAATTATGTGATCCCCACAACCCTGGGAGGTAAGACTTATTACAGAAAAGTAAACTGGCTAGTAGATTTCTTCCAGGGCAGATTTTAGTTTAATCAAATCAACTGTGGCTTTATAATCATCGCCATAAACCTCTGCGAAACCAAATTTGTCTCCCCTTTATCTAAGAAGCTATATTATAAACTTATCAGATAACAAGTGTTAAGTTAAAATATGCTGGCCTTCACAGGCTCTCTGAGAATCCATTCTGAATCTTATTCTCTTTTGGCATGAATTTCCTCTCTCACTGACTACTGCCCTCCATGCAGCTGTGTCTTGCTCCATGTTGCCCATTCTTCACACTCTTTCTGAGTTTAAAACAGTTCCCTCCTAATCCTGTACTCCAAGTGAGGGTTGATCAGACCCTCCTTCTGCCCAGTAGGGTCAGGACTAGCTATTGGAGCCCCAGCCTTACCTTCCAAGTAGTCCCGGACTTGGTCTCTGTCTTCTACATTTCTAATGAGTCTAGATATCAGGTTATACCATGGTAGGCTGCTTCAGAGGGCCCCATCAGGAAAGGGCCCTGAAAACAATTTAGGTGGCATCTCCCTGTCTGTGACAGGGCTCTCAGAGAGTCCATGAGGCCTGAACCAGTGGCACAACAGAGCCAATGTGGTTGAGGTTTCCCGGCCAATGCACCAAATGTTATGGCACTATTGACACAGAAAATACTCAGTCAGGTACTTGAGGGAGAGAGAGAGTTTGTTATGTGAGGGCCCAAAGGGGGTTCTCAAGCCTCTATCAATGGGCTGTGAGTCTTGTAGCCCACCTGGTTATATAAAAAAAGGAGTAGGTGTGGTATAGGGGCAAGTTTATCAAATGAAGATGAGGTCAGTTATTCACTGAACAAAGGATGCATAGTGGCGCCTAGTGGTTAGGGGAGGCTTGTTGTTGCAGCCGGGGTACCTCAAGGTCAGAGACTGTTTGAGACAGACAAGATGAGAAGGCAGAGATTACAGGTCTGCAGCTGTAGCTGGAATACAGCAAGACCAGGGTCTGCTTGAGACAGACAAGGTCAGAGACTGTTTGAGACAGACAAGATGAGAAGGCAGAGATTACAGGTCTGCAGCTGTAGCTGGAATACAGCAAGACCAGGGTCTGCTTGAGACAGACAAGGTCAGAGACTATGTGTGATTTTCCACATCAGAAGGAGAATGGTATAATGATCAAATGAACTGTTGAATTATTGAAGTATAATTCATTGAATATGGCATGAATTCTTTGTGGTAAACTCTGATTACTTTAAAGGCAAGAATGTACAACAAATCAAAGGTTAGTAGTACATATCAAATGTTAAAATTCTCGCATTTGGAATGAATATATTGCTGTAGCCTTTTAAAAAGTATATAATTTTTATATCAGGATTATATTTGACTCTTCCCTCTTTCTTACTTCTGTTATCCTATCAGATGCTAAGTGTTGTCTTAACATCTCTCATATCCTTTCATCACTCTTCGCTCCCATTTCTACCATCCTTATTCAGTCACTGATTACTACCTTATTGGACAAAGAAATTCTATTCATGAGAATCCTCAGGAATCAGAGGAAAGGTATCAGTGGAGAACATTTGGGTGAAGATCAATGGAAAGATACATGGAATTGATTTTGTAGTTGGACATACTGCAGATTGCTTGGACAGAAAGAAAAAATAGATCACAGGGTCGGCACAGAAGCATTCTAATGTTATAGGTTCTTCGAAGGTTTGGATATTTGTTAGTTACCTCTCTGCTAAAAGAAAAATAGTTAACAACTACTTGATTTGCCTAAATGATAATTTCATCTTTCAAAAAGTAGAGATACCAACAAGCCAAAATTCTTCTTAGGATCTATTCTCACAAACACAGAGAAGCTGCTGGCTAGGAAGGAAATGATGGAAGCTTTGAAGGAAGTAATTATACCCTCCTGGAGTTTAAGAGAGAAGAGAAGAAAACCTTCAATGATCTGACATATGACTAGACTTGAGAAGATCAGATTTCAAAGGATTTAGATGGAAGATAAGTAACATCCCATGGATTAAAATTTACAAGAGAAGTTAGCCCAGGAGGGATGGATGAGTAACTTTCTACAATTAAATTCTGACCCCAAAGTGAAGCAGTCCCAATGAGAAGGAAAAAAGAAACATATATGAATACACAGAGAACTCAGTAACTCACTTAGATTTTAAAAGTTGTATACAGAAAATATAAGCAATGGAAGGTATTGGAAGATAAATTCAAGGGCATGAGTCTATAAGAATAATGTTAGGAATGCTAACATTCTGAATGCATTCAAAATGGAGAGGAAACCTAAGAACAACTAAAATTGTCATTCACAATTACTTTGCTTATGTTAAGGGGGAAAAGTGAAGCAAAGAATTGGATAGGAATGCTCTTCCAAGTATATGAGATGAGCAGGCTAACATGGTTAGTTCTTTTTTCCTGTGTTTTTTTTTCTGACATAGGGATTGACAGTTGAACTGGAAAAAAAATTAATAGGAAGTTGATACTCAATATGCCTGATACCTGACTTTTTGATGCTTACTAGAGCTAATCTTGTGGCCATAGACCCAATCAGGTGCAAGAAAAGATGAACTAGGGCTGAATATAGAGAAGTAGAATGGCTTCAAGGCCCATTGTAGTTATGGTTATATAGTATACAGTTATAGAACTATAATATAATACATGTTATATATTCTCTCCCTCTCTATATGGAGAATATATTCTTTGTATAATAAAAATATAATAATACATTATAATATATTATATAATTATATATAATAGAATTTGTAACATATAGTATACAGTTATAGAACATTACTGGTGTAACAGGATGGGATGAGGGGTTGTGTGTGGACCAGACCAGAGGAAATTAATGGGATTATCCGCTACTTCAAAACTGCCACCTCCCACTTAGCTTCTGACCAAGCATGAAGCCTTATTTCCATTCCAGAATCATTCCTAGAGGTAGCTAAAAATCTAGCTACAGAGTTATTAAACTAGAAGATCAGGGAACTGTGGTAGCTATAATTTACCTAGATTTTAGTAAGCATTTGACAAATTCTCTCATATGATTCTAGTGGAAAAGACAGAGGGATTTAGGCTAGGTGATAGTACAATTGGATGGATATGGAACTGGTCAAATGGCCAGACCCATAGAATCCTTATGGTTTCATTCATATTTCAAGGTCTCAATTGGAGAGTACCAGAGTAATGTAAATGAACTTGTGCTGTAGAACATTCATAGCAATGTTTTGATAAAGGGATGAGTGGTATCTTGATCAAATTTACAGATGAAACAAAATAAGGAGGGCTAGATAAGACTGTGTGTGACAAAGTCAGGATAAAGATGTTGACAAACTGGTGAATTAGGATGAACTGAGATGAGATTTAATAGAATTAGATTTAATAGAGGTAAATGTAAATCATTATATTTTGGTTCAAGTAATCAACATCCCAAGTACAAATTGGGAGAATGCTGGCTAGGCAGTAATTTAGCTGAGGGGAGAAAAAAGTTTTTAATGGACTGCAAACTCAATATGTCAATAGTGTTCTGAGACAACCCCAAAAAAGCTTGAGCTATCTTGGGCTACATTAAGAGAAGCAGAGTTGTATATTTGTTTAATTTTAGAAACCATGTTTTAGAAAATAAATTGATCACCTGGAGATCTTGATGAAGACAGCCAGAATAGTGAAGTTCTTCAAGTTCAGGTCATATGAGGATCAGTTGAAGAAAATGATGATGATTAACTTTGAGAAAAAGAAGGCACAGGAGGGATGTGATAGCTGTCATCAAGTATTGGAAAGGATATTACATGGAAGAAGGTTTTGATTTGTTCTATTTGACTCTGAATCCCAAAACTAGGAGTAATGCAGGAGCTGGAAAGAGACAAATATAGGTGATGCCAGAAAAACAACCACCACCACCACAATTTCCTAAAAATTAGAACTATCCCAAAGTTTAATGGGCTGCCTTTGGAGGAGATAGGTTACCTCACGTTGGAGATGCTCAAGAAAGGCTGGATGATCATCTTTCAGCATGCTACTGAGGTCATTAAATTCTGAAATTCTGTTATTAATCCCCTTGAGAGGTTTTCCAACTTATACTTTCTCCCATCTTCAGTCTAAAACTGTTGTCAGAGTAAGCTTCGTTATTCATAGATATGTTCAAGTTATGCCTCTGCTAAAGAATCTTCAGTGGCTATCTACTGTCTTCTAATTAAATTTCAAATTCCTTTCTCATGCATTAGGGATTTTCTGTGTTCTTTCACACCCATACCTTTCTATCCTTACCTCATCTTACTTCCCTCCATACATATATAGCACAGGCAAACTGTTTTATTCTCTTTCCATAAAACATGCCCAGTGATTGTGCCATTGCTCCCACTATGCTTTATGCCTGGAATGACCTCTCTCCTCCTTTTTAGCCACTTAATTCCCACTTATCTTTGAAAGCTCAATTTCACAAAAGCTTTGTATAATACCTTTAGTTTATAGTAACCTTCCCCCTCAGACCTTATAGAGCTCTTTGTTTTGCAATTAAGTATTGCACCCATCACATACTATTTTTATTAGGCAATCTGTGTGACTTTCCCTCCTAAAATATGCTCCAAGAGAACAAAAACCGTATCTTGCCTAATCTTTGTATCACACCTAGCCCCAGGAATATTGTCCCCAACTTTTATTAAATGCTTATTGAGTGATGATTAAGTGAATTAATGATTGCTGTAGGACACATTTTAAAGTTTTCAAGCTAAATCTTGATGGTTATTTGTTGGGTCTAATGTAGAGGGGATTTTTAAAGCCTGTGGATTGAACGAGTTTGATACTGAATCTGATCCTTCTACCTTTGAAATCCAGTGACCTAATCAAATGATTTGCTAACATTTCTCATACTTTTCTTGAGTTAAAGATGGAAATGTGGGCTAAATGACTGCACAGTTAGGTGGTTTCAAACTGATTGAATCACTAGTATCCCAAATTAGTCATTAATGGTTTGATGTCAGTTGGGAAGGAGGCCTCATTTTAATTGTCTCAATGATCTGTGTTTAATACTGTTCTTTACAGTTTTCATTGAGGCTTATAAAAAGGAATGGATAGCTTGCTTATTTATCTCAGAAATGACCGAATGATATCTGTTTGAATCCAAGGCAAACAATTCAACAGCTAACTATGCTACAGCCACTGATGCCAAAGAGTCCAAAGTTGATAAGTTCTATGAAGACCTACAATATATTTTATAAATAACACCAATAAGGATGTAGGGCATTGGAATACTTAAGTAGAATTTGAAAAGATCACTGGAATAACAGGAAAGTCTGTCTTTGGAGTACAAAATAAATCAAGGCAGAAACTATTAGAGTTTTGACAAGATAATTCATAACAAAACACCTTTTGCAAAAACCCAAAAGGCCACTTTACGCATGGACATTACCAGATAGTCAATGTATAAATCAGATTTATTATATACTTTTCTGCCAAAGGTGGAGAAGCTCTGTAGAGTCAGTTAAAACAAAACTTGGAGCTGACTATGAATCAGATCATGAGTTCCTTATTGCAAATTCAGCCTTAAATTGGAGAAAGTAGGGAAAACCATCAGATCATATAGGTATGAGCTAAATAACATCCTTTCTGATTATGAAGTGGAGGTGATGAATAGATTTAAGGGATTATATCTGGTACATAGAGTATCAGAAGAACTACAGTTCACAATATTGTACAGGAGGCGGCAACAAAAGACATTCCAAAGAAAAAGAGTATTGAGAAAATAAAATGGCACTTTTTTTTTGGTGAGGCAATTGAGATTAAGTGAATTGCCCAGGGCCACACAGCTAGTAAGTGTTAAGTGTCTGAGGCTGGATTTGAACACAAGTCCTCCTGAATCCAGGGCCAGTGCTCTATCTACTGTTCCACCTAGCTGCCCCTAAAATGTCAGTCTTATGAAGCTTTATAAATCCCTGAGTAAAGAAGGAAAGTGAAAGGTAAAGGAGAAAGGAAAAGTATACCTAATGAATGCAGAATTCCAGAGAATAGCACGGAGAGGTAAGAAGGCTTTCTTACATGACTAATGAAAAGAAATAGAAGAAGACAATAGAATGGGAAAGAAAAGAGATCTCTTCAAGAAAATTAGAGATATCAAGAGAACATTTCATGAAAAATAAATGGACATGATAAAAATGAAAATGGTAGGGATTTAATAGAAGCAGAAGAAATTAAGAACAGATGGCAAGAATACACAAAAGAACAATGCAAGAAAGATCTTAACATCACTGATAATCACAATGGTGTGGTTACTGATCTAGAGCCAGCCATCCTGACTATGTTTCAAGTGGGTCTTAGGAAGCATTGCTAACAATAAGGCTTGTGGAACTGATGGAAATCCAGCTGAGCTATTTAAAACCCTGAAAGATGATGCTGTTAAAGTACTACACTCAATATGCTAGCAAATTTGGAAGACAACAGTGGACACTGAATTGGAAAAGATCAGTTTATGTCCCAATCTTAAAGAAAATCAATACCAAAGATTGTTTAAATTAACAAACAATTGCACTCATTTCATAGTCCAGCAAGGCTTAAGTTTGTAAGTTTGTAAGGTAGGCTTCAACAATATGTGCACCAAGAACTACCAGAAAAGCAGGCTGGCTTTTGAAGAGGCAGTGGAAGTAGAGACCAAATTGCCAACATTTTCTGGATTGTGGAGAAAGCAAGGGAGTCCCAGAAAAACATCTACTCATGCTTCACTGGCTACACTAAAGTATTTGTGTGGATCAAAACAAAATGTGGCAGATACTCAAAGAGATGGGAATATCAGATTATCTTACTTGTCTCCTAAGAATCATGTATGTGGGTTAATAAGCAACAGTTAAAACCAAACATGGAACAACTGATTAGTTTAAGACTGGAAAAGGAATATGACATGGTTGTATATTGTCTCTTTATTTTTAATTTATATGCATAGTACATCATATGGAATGCCAAAATAAATGAATCAAAAGACAGAATTAAGGTTGATGGAAGAAATATCAACAATCTCAAATATGCAGATGATACCACTCTGTCAGAAAGTAAAGAGGAATTAAGAAGCCTCAATAAGGGTGAAAGAAAAGAGTATAAAGTTTGTCTTGAAACTTAACATAAAAACGCCTAACATTATGGCAACTGGCTCTACCAATTCCTGACAAATAGAAGGAGAAGAAATAAAAGCAATATTCAATTCTATATTCTTGGGCTCAAAATCATTGCAGATAGCCGCTGTAGCCATGAAATTAAAAGACACTTGCTTTTTGGAAGAAAAGCTATGGCAAATCTGGACAGCATACTAAAAAGCAGAGACATCAACTTGCTGACAAAGGTCTATATAGTCAAGGCTATGGCTTTTCCAGTAACAATGTATGGCTTTGAAAGCTGGATTTTAAGGAAAGCTTAAGCACTGCAGAATCAGGGTTTTTGAATTGTTGGTGCAAGAGAAGACTTTTTAGAGAGTCTTGGGAAGCAAAATATCAAATCAGTCAATACTTAAAAGAAATCAACTCGGGCTATATTCATTGGAAGGTCAAATATCAAAGATGAAACTTAAATATTTTGACCACATAATGAAAAGACAGGACTCATTGGAAAAGACCCTGATATTTGGAAAGATTGAAGTTAAAAGGAAAAGGTGATAAATGAGATGGATAGATAGTATCATGAAAACAATGAAAATTAACTGGAACCGACTTTGAGAGATAGTGTGGATAGAAGGGCCTGGTGTGCTACGGTCCACGGGATCACGAAGAGTTGGACATGACTGAGTGACTGAACAACAAGGCTTGCTTATGAAATTTACAAATGACATGAAACTGGGAAGCAAAGTTAATGTGTTAAATGATACCTAGAAATATCAACACAGGCCACATTGAGTTCAGCATTTAATAGGAATAAATTAAAGCCTTACACATGTTAAAAACTGGTTTCATAAACACAAGGTTAGGGAGGTATTGCTAGACAGCAGTTCACTTAAAAAGATTTACAGGCTTTGGGGGGCAAGCTCAATATAGTTAACTGTGATATGGCAGACAAGAATGCTAATATAGTCTTGAGTTGCACTAATAGGAGCATATTATTGAGGACCATGGAAGTGACAGGCCCCCTGAACCCTCCTTTGCACATACCTTAGCTGGAATATTGCATCTGAAATGGATGCTCTGTCTTTTAGGAAATGGCACTGATAAGCTGGAGAGTATCCAGAAAAAGGGCAACCAGACAAGTAAAAGTCCAAGAGCTCATGCTACATGAGAATTGATGGAAGAAATTGAGGATGACCAGACTAGAGAGCCCCTAAGGCCCTTTCCTTGTATAAAATTCTGCAATTTTTGTGCACTACATATGTTTTGTAGATATGTCATAGGGAACCACTTGTGTTATTATTTCATGTCATTGAAAAAAATGATATCATTTTCATCATTTCAATAATAATCCCCTCCTCACATGATTTTCCCCTTACCCTTTTGGTATATTGTCATATGGAATGGTTATTATCATAGAAGATACATGATGTGGAATTTTTTAAACTATAGTAAAAGTAACATGACTCAGGGGTGAGAAATCTCTTCTGAAAATGCATTCAATCATTCACTAGATCATGCATTTAATAAACAAACATTTATTGGGTATCTATTCAATTCATATATTTTAATGGATGTATAATGGATTGAACTGAAACTTTGATCACTAAGAAGCAAAATGGAAACATGAACGTCTCATTTCCACAGATATCATGCATGTATAGTTTTGCTACTTCATTTAATAGCTAAATTCCATAAATGCATATTTGGATACTAGTTCTTTAACCCAGCGAAGGTTTATGCATACTTCCATGTATATGCAAATGATAGGATCTGAATCATGGACTAGAGGAGATTTTGGAAAGTATGACATGAGTCTCATCTGCCTTATTTTTCCCCACCCCTACATTTTTTCACCACATTTCCACTTTTAAGAACTTCCCTGCACACAATCTAGCTGTATATTGCTGACAGCTATTTGGCACAATGAATAGGGCACTGGACCAGAAGGCAGAAGACCTGAATCCAAATCTAGCCTAAACATTTAATAACTGTGTGGCCCTGGGTAAAGCAGTCACTTAACTCTTTTTTTTGTTTTGTTTTTTGGTGAGGAAATGAGGGTTAAGTGACTTGCCCAGGGTCACACAGCTAGTAAGAGTCAAGTGTCTGAGGCCAGATTTGAACTCAGGTCCTCCTGAATCCAGGGCTGGTGATTTATCCACTATGCCATCTAGATGCCCCAGTCACTTAACTCTTATCTCTTTCAGTTTCCTCAACTGTAACATGGGAATAATAATAGCAACTGCTGCTCAGGGTTGTTGTAAAGATATGATATGATCACATTTGTAAATTCCTTTGCAAATTCAAAAGTGTTATATAAATGCCATTATTCTTATCCTTATATAAAACCATCTAAGCTGTGCACACAATAGGCACACCTTTCCTCTCCCAACAGATAAAAACGAAGCTTGTCTGTGTCCATGTGTGCACATGCTAGTTTTCTGTCTTTTGTCCTTCACTTGGAAAGGTGAGTCAGACTTATTATGGCTCAACTTTTGAAAAATATTTTCTGGATAGGCACTTTGCCTTCCAGGGGGCATTTCAGCTGAGTATTTACATAGTAGATCACAATGCCTTTGACAAAGGATTTTTTTTTCTATGGTTTCTACAATTATTTTTGTAAATGTGATTGAAGTAAGTGTCTGCATGACTGAATAGTTAGCATTTAAAAGCACAAAAGATATAGACAGTGCAAAAGAAAAAGGATGATTCTAAAAGGGCTTGAGCAAAATATCCAAGCCTTTTGGCTAACAGTGCTTGAAGTCTTGGAATCAAAATTAAGGGTAGTCTCAGTGATTAGGATTCTCAGAAACTGCTACTGACTCCTGTAAGAGTGAGGGAAAGAGAAGAACTAATAGAAGAAATCGTTTTAAAGGTCATACCTTGATTTGGAAGGACTTTTAATTTTCAAAACAGGTGGGATAATAACTAAACAAAGAGTTTTAAAGGGGGACATGTTTTCAGAGCCTGAACAATCATTCTCTTACCCTGATTATTGAACAGACATAGCTAGAGGCTACTCCGGCCCTAATCCTAGGAAATGAGGAAACTAGGATACATATGATTGGAGTTGGGGGTATCTCAGAAAACTTAATCATTTGCCTATCATTAGATATTAACTTCTGGATTATGGCAGGTCATAGGCACAGTATCAATGGGGAAATGCTTTGTCCTGCTATTGTAGTTGTCTTATAATCCCTGAAGATCAATTTTGAAAACCACTACTTTATTAATGACAGATTGCTTTAGGAGGTGCATTAGTTATCTTTCTAAGCCTTTGACAAAGTTAACTCTCATATGTCTTAGTGGATTTTTTTCTTTTCCTAAATGATGACTTTATTGTTTAGGGAAATAGTAGAGATCAAACAAATCTCTAATTTACAGCCTTAGGCTCTTGAGGTTCAAAGAAATGGAAGGACTTGTCTATGTTCACAAAAAAAGTAAGTATTGGAGACAAGATTTAAACCCAGATCTTCGTGGCCTCAGTCCACTTCTCTGTCCACTACACTCATTTTTATAAATGTTTGGTAAGATTATACATCCACCCACCACACACCTCACCTAATTTCTGTCTGCCACTACTCAGTAATACATAGAAACATTGCTTTAGTATAGTGAGATATAGTTCTGTATATATTTATACACATGCACACATATATAATAGCATATAATTACATATACTTTGTAATATATCATATGTGTTTCTTAATATATAAAGGCAATGATTTCACTGAGTATTGCAATCTCTGTGCAGTAGTTCAAAAAACTATTGGTGGGAAAAAGATTTTTTCCATCTTGCACAAAGTAAAGTGATGTAGTAAAGAGATTTGGGGTATCAAGGTCTGGGAGTCAGGAGATCTGGATTCTTGGTCCTGCCTCTGCCTTGCTGTGACCTTGAATATGTCACTTATCCTTTCTAGGCTGTTTTCCTCATTTGTAAAAAAAAAAAAAAAAAAAGAGGTGATGGCACTAGTTGATCTAAAAGTTTCCTTCCAGCTAAAAGATTCTATGTTTTCCTTAATCTATTCACAAGGCCATCCTTTTCTTGGTTTCCTGGTATTTTTTTTTTGCCTTTGAAACTTCCATTATTTCTAAAGACTTTTCTCAAGGGAAGGTATCTCACTCTTTGTTTCTTCATGCATATTAGTTTATTGACTATTGTAGTGTACCCGAAGCCCATGCGACCAGGCAGAGCCTTTTTTGAAGCTATATGTGGAAACCATGTTTAAAGCTCTGTCCCAAGGTATCCTTAAATGACTTCTTTTGCTTTAAATTGTCCCTCTTCATTTTGACATGTGCTGGCTACCTTCCTGTGGGGCATTCTTTCTTCACTCATGCTCAGCCTCAGATGTTAAATGTGTTAAATGAAAATTTGGGGCAGCTAGGTGGTACAGGGGATAGAGCACTGGACCTGGAGTCAGGAGGACCTGAGTTCAAATCCGGCCTCAGACACTTAACACTTACTAGCTGTGTGACCCTAGGCAAGTCACTTAACCCCAATTGCTTCACCAAAAAAAAAAGTAAATGAAAATTCAATGTTAATAGACTGATCCTCATTATGGGAAAAACATCTTTCCTTCCATCTATATTTATGTTAGGTAAATGTGCCTTCGCAGTTTACCTCCAAATAATATTTCCAAACTGATATCACATCACATTCCCCCTCCCCCCAAAATTCAATCTTTTCCCATTAAATTGTACTAATTTCTTTACATAGTATTCTACTTCCCACCTCCATGATTAGCCCTACAGGCTGCTCTCCCCCCACCCCATGCCTAAAATACTCTTCCTTCTCATTTTAACCACATGAAATCTCTAGCTCTCACTTCAAGACTCATTTCAGGTGTCAATTTCTTTATAAGGCCTTTCATGATTCTTCCCACCAATTGTTACTGCCCTCCACCTATCAAAAAATTCTTGTAGAAAAATTTTCTATTTACTTATTTGTGAATATAATGTTTTCCCCAGCAGACTGTAAGATACATAAGGAAGGAAATGTTTCCTTCTTCTTCCTTCCTTTCTTCTTTCCCCATCTTCCTCTCTCTCCTTTCTTCCATTTTTCCTTCCTCCCTATCTCCCAGTCTTCCTTTCTTTCTTTTCCCTCCCTCCTCCCTTTCCTTCCTCTCTTACTTTTTTCTTCCTCTCTCTCTCCATCCTTCCTTTCTCCCATTTTGTGATTATTTATTTTGTCTTTATTTCCCTATGTCCTAGTGCAATGATGGGCCATGAAATTGATGCTTTAAAATGCTTATTGAGTTGAATTGAATTGCCCAAGTCAACTTTCTTTGGCTCTCTCAACTATACTGTGAAAATCCTTTCATATCAAAGAAAATGTGCAACATAAATTGAAGGCATTATTATAATTTTTGTATTTCTATTGTAGTCATTTGTTGATCCTGATTCTGAATATGTGCTTAATTTTTCATTCACATGATAAGCATAAACATTTTCCAATAAATGAAAACCTGGATTTTGTTTAGAAGTATATTTCTAAATTGATAAATAAAAGAATAATGAATTTAATTTTCTTTGGTTTTTTCTTATATATGAAGAAAGGGAAAAACATCTTAGGAAAACTGGCCATCATTTAAAGCTAGCATTCATAGACCACTTACTTTTCATCCATGTTTTTTCTATTTAGTGGAGAAGTAATGATCACAAAACTCACATTAAGGCAGACTTGATAATTATAGAGACTTGTAAACATCTGCTGGAATTCTCTCTTCTAAAGGCAAAGAAGCTGAGAAATTCTTCTGTAGCCTTGATAAATTTATTTTACAAGAGGGGAAGGAAAAAACTGCTATTCTGGTCTTTATTCTAACAACAACAATTAAAAAAAAAGAAAACCAGCATCAAAAAGATAAGTCCTTGGGGCAGCTAGGTGGCACAGTGGATAGAGCACCGGCCCTGGATTCAGGAGGACCTGAGTTCAAATCCGACCTCAGACACTTAACACTTACTAGCTGTGTGACCCTGGGCAAGTCAACCCCAATTGCCCTGCCCAAAAAAAAAAAAAAAAAGATAAGCCCTAGTGCTTAGCATAATGTCTTGCACATAGTAGGCACTTAATAAATACTATTGATTGATTAACTGGAATCAAACTAAAGTAAGTTGTAGCAATTAAGAGAAGTTGAGAGACAAGAAAACAAGATACTATCAGGGATTTATTTGGGTTAAAAGAAATTTAATTCTAAACCATAGGGTCAATACAGCTTAAGCCCAATCTCCTGGATGTTCTACACTTATATTTAAAGTACTAAAAACTGGTAGCTATGGTATAGTAGATAAAGTGATAGGCCTACAGTCAGGAAGATATGAGTTCAAATTCAGCTTCAGACATTTACTAGTTCTGTCACCCTAGGCAAGTCACCTAACCCCAGTATGATGTCAATTTCTTGTCTTTAAAAAGAGGATAATAATTGTATCTCAGCCCCAAGGGTGTTGTATGTGTCAAATGAAATGATATTTGTAAAGTACTTTGTGAACCTTGAAAATGTATATTAATGTTCTCCATTCATATTTATAATGAATCTCAAATATTGCACTGTAAGACCTTGAATAATTAAAAAAAATTGATAATGTTTAGTCTACCCTACTTAATAAAATACAGTGTAAAGATTACTGAATCACTCTACTCAGATTCAGAAGTCTCAAATTTTAGGGCCCATTTTTCCATGTTATCACTGTGTGACCTATGGCCAGTCATTTCCCTACCATGGAACCCACTTTGCTCCTTTATCAAATGGAGAAAATTCTACTTGTCCATTCTATCTCACTGCATCAAATGAGATGCATGTGATAGTTTCCTAAGTTTCAGAATTGTAAAGTTGCACATCTATATAAGATATTACTATAATCCTCCAGTATTGTCACAGTGAGTATTCCCTCCAGTGTTGCAGATCACAAACTTTCCATGGCTGACCATTCTGTGTAACTCTTTTCCATGTTCTTCTGTAAGATCAACACCAGGATCTACTCATCATTCTTTGGGTTGTGATGACTTGATTTCTTATTTGGATATCATATCTCTTGCTTTTACCAAGCAATCATCCCATCATCTTTTTTATCAAACTTTTTGATGACATCCTTAACTCTATTTATCTTTTGTAATTTCTTGTTTGTAATGTGTGTAATGCCTACTCCCACCCATGAGGGATCTAGATGTGATCCCTTGGGTGACATTAATTTCTAAGTCTTTGGAAACTATAGACTTCAATGATATTGTTTTAGAAATATTTTTCAAAAGGGTGTCTAGTATTTATAAATTGATCATCTTTAGTTACCCAGGAAACTAAATTAATTAGGAGACTCCATTCTCTCTGCACATTCCAGTTATTTCAAGTTTAATTGAGGAATCTTTCCTCACGGTGCAAATAGATCACTAGCTCTCAAGATGAATGATAACATTAATCACTCTTTATTTTAATCACATTTATGTAGCACTTTAAGGTTTACAAGTAATTTTCTTTAAAATAACCTTGAGGTAGGTAGTATATTATTATTCCCATGTTCCAGAGGAGGTAATTGAGGTTGAAAAACTTGCTCAAGGTCAAATAGCTAGTAAATGTCAGAGTTCATATGTGAATCCAGATCTTCTGACTCCCGGGATGAACATTTTCCCGTGTCATCACCTGACTTCTCCATTATACCATGCTACTTCACCATGTCAATGTCACTGAGCTAACAATAAAATTCTCTAGATTAAATTAAACACATGCCCATCAATCCTTGGAAGTACTGGTAAAATCCATACTTCTGTATATACTTGGCTTGGAAAGTTAATTCTATTTCCTTTTTGAATAGTCTCATTTTCAGAAAGTCTTGGATCACATGATATCAAATTGTCCATAGGTGCATGCATCTCAGCTAAAATGAATAAACTTACATTAAGGTCATATGACCATAAATTTAGAGCTACAAGGCACCTGACAGATCATCTAGTAAAACCTGTCATTTCAAAGTTGAGTACTTGAGTCCCAATGAATCAATCAATCAACTAATCAGTGAACATTTATTAAGTGCCTAAAATGTGTCAGGCACTATTCCTACAAAGGCAAAAATGAAGCAGTTCCTGATCTAAGGAATTTGTATTCCATCAGAAAAGAAAACACATACAAATATAAAGTAGAGCAAATCTAAAGTATATAAAATAGACCAAATAAAAAAGGCAATTTTCATTGGAAGGTACTCATAGTTGAGGGACTCAGGGATGGCTTTTGGCTGAAGGTAGAGCTTGATCTGAATTTTATAGTAAACAAGTGATTCCAGAATGTAAGGGTAAGGAGAATGTGGAGGTAAGGAGAAAGTTTCTTTCAGGCCAGGGAAATAACCAGTGTAAAAGCATGAAATGGGAGAAAGTATGTTGTGCAGGAATAATAGCTAGACAGACAGCTTGGCCAGACCACAGAGTTAGGTGAATAAGGCAGGAAATGTAGGTTGGGACAAGCCTTGGGACAAGGTTTTTTTGTGCAAAAAAAAGTCTATTTTATCCTAGAGGTGATGGAGAACTCCTGCAGTTTATTGAACAGGGTAGTGACATGACTGCATCTATCTTTTAGGAAAAAATACATTGATATCTATTTAAATGATGGAATGATGAGTCAGGAGGACCAATTGCTTTGAACAATTAGGAGATTATTGCAATAGCCCAGAGGAGAGGGGATGACATCCTGAACTAAATTGGTATCCATATGAGGAGAGAAGAAGAATTCATGAGAGATAATATTATTGACGTAGAATCACTGTAGTATCACCAAGACTCAGCAACTGTGGGGTAATGGAGAATGAGATGTAGAAAATGACTGAGATTTAGCTCAAAGGATTGTGGGAACCTTGACAGAAGCACAGTTCAGAAGAGGAGTAGGTTTAGAGAGAAATAGCATATGTTTTACTTTAGATAAGTTAAGTTTGAGTTATCTGTGGGATATCAAGTTCTAAATGTTTAATAGGTAGTTTATGAATCAAAAATTAGGAGTGATTAGGGTTGGATATATGGATCTGTGAGTCATGTGTCTAGACAATAATTAAACTCATTTTAGATGATGAGGTTACCAAGCGAACTAGTTTAGAGAGAGAAAAGAGGGCAGATCACTGATGTATGCCCAGTTATTGGGTGTGATCATACTCTCATCTTCTCCTACCTTTCCAGTCTTAAAACTTAATTGCTGGGGCAGCTAGGTGGTGCAGTGGATAGAGCACCGGCCCTGGAATCAGGAGAAGCTGAGTTCAAATCCAGCCTCAGACACTTGACACTTACTTGCTATGTGACCCTGGGCAAGTCACTTAACCCCAATTGCCTAACCAAAAAACAAACAAACAAACAAAAACAAAAAACCTTAATCCCCACTATGTACTCTTTGATCCAGTGACACTGGCCTCCTGGTGGCTCCACAAGCAAGAAACTCCATCTCTTGGTTCCAGGTGTTTTCTCTGGCTGTCCCTCATGCAGGGAATGCTCTTCCTCCTGAGCTCTCTATAATGACTTCCCTGGCTTTCTTTAAAGTCCCAACAAAAATCCCATCTTTTACATGAAGGCTTCCCCAGTTTCTCTTAAGTCTAGTGTCTTCTATGTGTTTAATGTTTTTAATTTATCCTGTGTTTAGCTTGCTTTGTTGATGTTTGTTTACATGCTGTCTCTACCATAAGATTGTAAGCCCCTTGAGGACAGTAATTGTCTTTTGCCTCTTTTATCCCAAGCTCTTAGCACAGAGACTGGCACAGAATCAGCACTTAATAGATGTTTGTTGATTAACTGATTGAGATTATAATTTAACAAAGAAGATTGAGGAGTAGTCAGACAGGTAGTAAGAGAACCTAGAGAGAGCAGTATGTCAGATAAATCCAAAAATGTAGAGTATCTAGGAGGAAAGTGGGGTCAACAGCAAATTTTGCAAGAAGATTAAGAAGGATTAAGACTAAGAAAAATTCATTGGATTTGGCAACTAAGAAATCATTGGTCATATTTGAAAGTGCAATATCTATTGAATAATGATGTTATAAACTAGATAATAAAGGGTTAGGAAATAAAGGAGAGGAAGTAGAGGCAATGAGTGCAGATAACTTTTTCTGGGAATCTGGTTCTGAGAGAAGAAGAGAGATGGAACATGATGACTTGAGAAAAGAGCAGGGTTTACTAAGAGGGGTGTGTGTATGTGGTATTTTAAGGATGGAGTGACTTGAACATGTTTGTAGGCATTAGAGAAGGAAGCAGTATGCAGTTTGGGTTAATCATTAAGGTCAAGTGTGCCACAATAAATCTAATACAACTGTGCAATAATTTAAAAAATTATACTGTTATGGAAATGCTTGTTTTATTACATCAATTAAAAAATAAATCTAAAAATAAAAATTAATAAAACTATATGTAATTTCCATCTAGCATGGACTTATAGACAGAAGTCATATTGTGCATTCCAAATACCAATATTTGACAAGTTATTAATATCAACACATTGTCTAGGAACATAAAAGCCCTGAAAGGTTGACAAGCTTGTGGCAAGAGGCAAACAGATCTCTTTTCTTACTGAAAGTGGGAGACGTAAAATAACCTTTGCCACAATCTCTCAAGGCCTTCCCTAAACCTCCATCTCATCTCACATCTTTTAACTTGTTTCCTTTCATCTCTGTATCTAATTCATCTAGCCATGGAAACCATAGATCATAGTTATGTGTTTGCATAATGCCATACTATAATAAGTAAATTGATAGAACTCTGCTGCTAATTATCAACTTCCTCTTGAATTTAGATTTACTTTCAGTATAGATATTATACCATAAATATCATTTGTGCCTAGTATAGTGCCATGCATTATGTAGATATCCAATAGGTGAATAGCAGCTAAAAAAACCCTGATGATGCAATTTATAATAGACTGTACATTACTAGAAGCATAGGGTTCAAGAAAAGGGAGATCATGGTCCAATTGTGCTCTGTTGTGGTTGAAACGTATCCAACACTTTGGATACAACAGTTTAGGAGGTAAATTGGCAAATTGGAACACGTTCAGGGAAGGGTGACAGGGTAATGAGGAGATTCAATATGCTGACATATGAAGAAACTGTAATTTCAGGTAAGATAGCACAGTATAAGGTCACAGAGGAGTCCAGCTCTCCTACATATATTCCTGCAAAGACCTAAACAAAGCAAAACACCAGATCAAATAAGAAATAAGGAATACAAAGAAAAGTATTAGTAAACTTCAAAATTCAGCTCAGGAGTACACAAAAAGAAAGAAAACAAAAACCCCGAGAACATTGGGGAATGGTTCTTACAGAGAAGTCAGCATGGGGATAATTAAACAAGTTACCAGTGTTCTGACCAGAGATGTTCCAAGAACATCTGCAGCCTTCAGTGCTCTGTTCTGGAGAAGAGGACAAAGAAACATCTCAGTGCTTGGATAAAAAGAGAAGCTAGGAAGGAGGCATAAAAACCTCTCAGTATTTTGACATAGTGCTGCTCATATAGGATTGGGATATTGTAGACCTAAGCACAGAATGCCCGACATATATCTATCTAGAAGTCCACAATACTCTGACCAAAGATATTCTAGATAGCTCTGAAGACCACAGTGTTCTGACCTTAGATGGATCAAGTTGGTCTGGGACATGACAGCACTCTGAGCACAAACATACTAGGGTGAGATCAAAGCTTGTAGAAGGAGCCCAGGCAATTGAGGTCAGGACCAAATACAGTCTCACTATAAAATTCAAGAGTGTGGGAATGGACTAAGCCTGGCATTGGCTCAAGATCCTAAGTCAAGTACTAAGGCTGGAGATATGAATGAACAGAAGAAGACAACAAACACTATGAAGAATATTTTGTGTCAAGATAAACTCAACAGATGAATATAAGAGAGTATTACCACAACAACTATAAGCTGAGTCTTAGAGTAGGGGAAAAGAATGGAAAGAGTGCTAGGCTTAGGTCTAGTAACCTAGGTTTAAAACCTGGCAATGACATTTAATACTTATGTGACCTTAGGCAAGTTACATAACCTTTCTAGGCCTGTTTCCTTCTTTGTAAAAAGAGGAGGCTGGATTAGGTGCCCTCTGAAATCCCTTCCAACTCAATATCTATGATGTTATGATCCCACAACTTAGCCACAAGGAATTCCAGAGTACCTGAAAGAAATGAAGTAAGAGATAAAAATGCACCTATAAGTGAAAAAAGATCCCTGGAGAAAAGAAGTGGAAGGAGAATAAATAGTTAAGAACAGAAGAAAACTTTACCTAATGAACTTCTTGAAAATTTGAATGGAATGAAGGAACAACTCACTGACTCCATGAGGAAAAAAAAGAAATATTGGAACAAAATAAAATTCTTGTAACAAATGAAGAAAATCTAAATAATGAAATAAATAAACACACAACTAAAAAATTTACTGATTTGGAAAACAGGTCAAGGAGAGATCATTTAATGATCACCAAGTCAAAGAAACAGCCTCACATAATGGTTAGAGCCTCAGACCTGTGGTAAAATAATGGAATTTGGCAGATGCCCAGGGGTCAACCTGATTGATTTAATAGTGTTTGAATCGAGGTTAAATGAGAAACTACTAAGTACCCACTTAAAGATGATTAGATTTTAGCCACACCTGGCTGGCCCTGTTAAACCTAGTTTAAACTTGGCCAACCCTGAGAAGGAGGGTCCTCAGAGGCTGTGGACTGTCATCAGCAGGGAACCAGTCTCAGCCACACAACTTGAAGGACCCCCACTTTGGGGGAGGTAGAAAAAAGTAGAAAAAGGGACCCCAACAGGAAGTGGCTCTCTCTCCCTCCCTCCCTCCCTTTCTCTCCCTCCCTCTCCCTCCCCCTCCCCTTGGAGGAGCTTTTGGAGGGGACTGGAGATGGGCTGCATAGAAATTATGGACCCCTGGTGATGAGTTAATAAAAACATCTAGCTCTTTGAATTAGCTGAGCTGGAAGTGAGTTTGGGGATTGTATAGGCCTTTGCTAGAGTCAGGGAGATTATCCATTTTCCTTTTTCCCTATTCCCTTGTCATTGACTTAATTAATTTCACCTTTGCTGCTTATTTTATTCCCATTAATAAAACCTGATTTGTTTGTGGAAAAGAGGCTGTTAAGCTCCTTTCTTATTGGCCTGGGAGAAATAACTAAAAAAGGCAGTTTGGAAGGGAGGAAACTTTGGACCTCAAGATCCCTCGTTATTTTCTGAACCCCAATATTATGGCGAGCCACCCAATTAACTCTCTCCATATTAAATTTGGCCCCTACAGACCTCAGAGCCAATATGACATAGAAAGACCAGAACTGAGCAAAAAACTTTAAAATGGAAGCTTAGGAGTCAAGAGAAAACTAGTAAAATTAATGCAAGTACTTTCAGACAAACATTCAATGATAATTCCAATTGATATAAATTATATAAATTGATATATATGATATAAACTGTTTGCAAAAGAGGAAAAATGGGACCACACCAAGTTCCTTTTATGATTAAAAAATATTCAGTTAATAAACATTTGTAAGCACCCAATATATGCCAGGAAATGTGCTAAGTGCCGGAGATACAAAGAAAGTCAACAAGCAGTCCATGTTTTTAAGGAGGACATACCCTAATGGGGGAGCCAACATGAAAACAACTATGTACAAACAAGACAAGTATTAGATAAATTAGAAATAATGGACAAAGGGGACTAAGAAGGATAGGGAAAGTTTTCAGGGAAGCCAAAAGGCAGATATGAGGAAAGAGCATTCCAGGAATGAGGTACAGCCAATAAAATGCACAGACTCTAGATATGTAGTGTTTTGTTTGGAAAACAGCAATGAGGCCAGTGTTCCCGGCCTCAGAGTATGTAAAATGTAGAAAGATTAGGGAGGGTTCAGGTTATGAAGAGCTTTCAACACCATAAATAATTTTGCATTTGATCCTGGAACTTAAAGGTAGTACTGGATTTTATTGAGAAGGGGGGAAGGTTACATGTCAGATGTGCACCTTAGGAGATCAATTTAGTACCTGACTAGAGGAGTGGGGAGAGACCTGTGGATGGGAGACCAATTAGTAGACTATGACAATAGTCCAGGTATGAGGTGATGAGAGCCTACACTAAGATGGTAGCATTATCAGAAGAGAGAAAGGCGTGTATTGTAAAGGTAAAATTTACAGGCCTTGACAAGAGGTTGGATATGGGAAATAAAAAAGAGTAAGGAGTGGAGGATGACACCTATGTTTTAAGCCTGAGTAATTGGGAGAATGGTGGTACCTTCAACAGTAACTGGGAAATTGGAAAGAGAGGAGGGTATCAAAGAAAATATACTGTTTGGCTTTGGAAATGTTGAGTTTAAGATGTCCAATAAGCAGTTACAGATGTGAGACTGCAAGTCAACAGAAGAATTAGGGGTAGATAAGTAGATTGAAGAAATGTAAGCCTAAGATATTAATTGAGTCCATGAGAAGTGAGCATTCCACCAAGTGAAATGGGATAGAGAAAAGAAGAAAGCCCAAAACAAAGGCCCAAGATAGAGCCTTGAAGAATCACCATTATCAGTAGGTATAATGTGGATAAAGATCCAGAAAAGGAGACTGAGAAGGAGTAGTTGGATAGGCAGGAGGATAACCAGGAGAGAGCAGTGCCATGAAAAAACAAAGAGAAATGAGCATTTAGAAAAAGGTGATCAGCAGTGTTAAAGGCTTCAGAGAGTTCAAGAAGGATGGGGACTGAGAACTGTTGACAGGACAGTTGAAAGTTCATTAGTAACTTTGAGAAGAGGAATTTTAGTTGGATGATGAGGTCAGAAACCAGACTGTGGAAAACTGAGAAGAGAGAGAGTGAGAAAAAAGAGAATAAGAGGAAAGCACTTCGAGACATCTGTCTTTAGCCACAAAAGAGGGGAGAGATAGAGGACACTAGTTAGTAGGGATGATGGATCAAGTGAAGATATTTTTGAGCATGAAGGAGACATGGGCATGTTTGTAGCCTATAGATAGTGTGGGAATAATAGAGGGGGCAATCTGCTGGAGAAGAGGAAATGGAATCAGATTGCTTGTCCTTGTAGAGGATATCTTAGCAAGGAGAAAAACTAGTTCATCATGTAAGATAAAGGTGAAGGCAGTGGAGTGGAGGAGTCTGATGTGAAGTGAAGAGATGAGAAAGCTCTTGGTAAATGCCCTAAATTTTCTTCAGGGAAATGTAAGACAAGGTTCTCAGCTAAGGTGGATAGAGGAAGTTTTTGCAAGGCTTGGGAGATCTGAAGAGAGATGAAGACTTTTGCAAAAGGAAGGTGTAGTGAATGGGAGAGTCAATTAGGGAAGTGTAAAAGGATTGCCTAGTTGTAGTGAGGGTCCAGTTGAGATTACACAATATAAATTTGCAGGGGATCCAGTTAAGCACAGCTTTGTGATTTTCTCCAGCTTCATTTGCAATTTTCACCAGCTTCAATTTGGCAATACCTGAGTAGAAATGAAGGCAGTATGTGGTGGGAATAATCAAAAGCTGAGGCTGTACAGGGCAAGATCAATGCTAACATAGGTTGGCAAGGTGTTCAGGAGACAAGGACAGTGAATATGTGTACTGGTTTAATAAGTGGTCAAGAAAGGGAAAGGAAGAGCTAATGCATGAGTTTTGGCCTGAGAGAGAACTGAAGGGTGAAGGGATTGGAGGTCATGGCAAGGTGCAAACTAAAGTTTGGTGTTACAAGACAGAGGGAGAGGTAGGATGACGTCAGAATGTGATCACACGTGTTCTGCTATTTATACCTAAACAAGGGAAAAACAAATCATCATTAGAAAACTATAAACTATTTTTTAATGAATAGCAATGTAAAAATATTAACAAAACTGGATCCACTACAAATCTAGACTATGTAATCTTAACTGGACTGTATCTGCATCTAGGCAATCCATTGACACCTGCCTAAGTGACTTTCTATCCCACTCACTATAATAGTTTTTTTTTCAAATGCTTCCATATCATCCTAAGGTCTCCCCTCTCCCTACCCTATGTAAGAAATTAATTGTGATTTGGGATTTTCATAACCCTATCTTTGCTTTATTATGATTAGATTGAAAAAAATGTAAGCTTGGGTGTGTACTTTGGGAGATAATTGAACAAACAAGAGGAACTCTGGCCACAGGGAACATTTACTGAAACAAAGTAACTAGCCTTTCTCCAATAGCTTTCCCACACCCTCATAGGTCTGGCTAGATTATAATGGGGACAGCCCATGTGGGTATGCTGAGCCAACCGGAGACTCAGCATAACCAAGAACCACCCCTCCCCTTCCTGCAGAAAAGGCAATTAGAGATTCAGTTGAAGTTGAGTTAGAGGGAGTTAGGGGGAGGGAGAAGAAGTTAAAAGGCAGTTAGAGAAGGTTCTGAGAGAAACTGGGAAGGAAGGCAGACATTTTAGAAGAGCTGCTGGTGTTTGACCTTTGGACAAAAACAGAAGAGACTGCACAGCTGATTCTCCTTAAAAGCTACAGATTTCTGGTGTGGTGAGTTTGGGTTTTTTTAGGTAAAGCTCTTTGGAGCTAGCTGGGCTAGAGGCAGGTTCCGGTACCTAGGGCCTTTTTACCCCAGAGATTTATAAATTGTTTATACATTGTTTCTAGTTCTATTAATCTCACTTGTGTGATTCAGATAGTGTTTTAAACTTGTTCCCATTAATAAACCTGTGTTTTGTGTTTTTGAAAGAGGTTGATTCTTTTTTTACCACAATATTAAGGCAAGCAGCCCAATTAACTCTTCTCATACTAAATTTGGCCCTTACACCTGTCAACTGAGAACCTTGCCTTATATTTCACTGAAACATTAAAAAGATCACACACTATGACCTGTTTACATTTATAACAAGAATTTAGGATTGCCCCAATATTAATAAAATTATAAATATAATAGACCATATTAATAACAAAAAATAAAAATCACATTGCTGTATCAGTAATAACAATAGCTAACTTTTACATATTTTAAATTGTGCAAAGTGCTTCACCTATGTTATCTCATTTGATACCAACCACAACTCTGTGAATTAAGTGCTATTATTATACCCATGTTAGAGTTGAAGAAACTGAGGCTGAGAGAGATCATATTACATGGCCAGGGTTACACATCTAGTCAGTGTTCTGAAGAAAGTCTCTGGGTTAAGTCTTAGTGACTGCAAGTCTAACTCTGTATTGAGTAATGACATCTAGATGCCTCAATAGAGCCAAAAGAAAAAAAAAATTTTGAAATAATACAATAACCATTTCTGTTTCTTTCCTTCTTCCTTTTTTGTGGGGCAATGAGGGTTAAGTGACTTGCCCAGGGTCACATCAGGTCCTCCTGAATTCAGGACCAGTGCTTTATCCACTGCGCCACCTAGCTGCCCCCACCATTTCTGTTAAATACATTAAAAAGCAAAAGAATAAATGAAACTTTCCTTCATATGGCAAATAGTACCTATCTAAAACCAAGAGTCAACATTATATATAATGGAGAAATTATAAAGCCATTTCAAGTTGAATCAGGAGTAAACCAAGTCTATTAATACCATTACTATTTGATACAGTTCTAGAAATGTTAGCATATCAATCTGTGAATGACTTGACTATTCTCAACAATACAACAATCCAAGACAATCCCAAAGAACTATTGATGAAACATACTATCCACCTCCAAAGAAAGAACAAATATTGATGGAACACAGACTGAAACATGCTATTTTTCACTATCTTTCATTTTTTTTCTTTTATTCAAATTTTCTTATACAAAATGACTAATATGGTAATGCTTTACATAATTGTACATGTATAACCTATATCTGATTTCTTACTGCTTCAGGGAGGGGGGAGTGAAGGAAAAGATGGAGGGATAAAAATTGGAAACCAAAATAATAAATAAAAATGTTTATTACATTAAAAAGAACGAAAAATTATAAGTTGTATGAAATGGAGATACATGGTTTCAAAGAGAATCTTATTTTTATGTTCTATTTTGTGTGTTCCTTTAAGTTCAGAATAAAAAAAGAATAAAAATAAATAAATAAAGCAATTAACCAAAATTGAGGCAATGATTTCACCAATATAGGGAACTCCTGGATGAGGAAATGCCTTTCAGCGGTGTAATATGTCACTTTCTCGACAACTTATAGTCTTAGAGAGTTGCCTAGGGGAGAGGAGCTGAGTCTCTTAGACCAGATTATATTCACTGTAGTAAGCAGCCTGATAGGCCTGGGTCCAGTTATAGATGCTCTGGCCCTGAGGGGGACACTATAACCATGGAGAAATGTGGTTGATCAGCTTGTTGGGGTCAGTTATAGATTACTCTTTCCTTGGAGAAGCAAAGTAGTTGATTAACCAGATAGTGGCTGGTCAAACAGATAACAAAGCAGCCACCCAGAAAGCTGGGCTCCCTGAATTTACAACATGAACTTAGTTGGGAGCCAGTCATGTTTGCTATGTGATTAGGACCAGGTAGTGACAATAATCTCAAGTTAGAAATGTGAAGTTTTTATTATTCATAGATCCAAATAGCTAACATCATCATTTTTAAACTGTTGTAACTTTTCAGTCTTAGATCTCTACCCCCAGCCCCTTCTCACCTCTATAAAATTGTCATCTTCTTCTTTGTTCAGGGAGTTGAAATTAGGCTACTTCTCCCAGCCATATCTCTATGGCTGTCAGATTAAACCTCCCCAGGAGTTGAAGTTACACTTCTTCTCCCAGCCATACCTCTATGGCTGTCTAAGGAACATGCCATAAACTTGTACCTCCCAGGGAGTTGAAGCCAAGGCTTCTTCTCCCAGCCATGCCTCTGTGTACCAAATAATAAAAACTTTTACTTAAATTTCAATTGGATTGTGTGGGCGAGTAATTCTTTCAAAGAGCAATGTTTTCAAGAATCCATCTAGTGGTAACATCCACTACACCACATTGCCCCTTATAGATTAAGAGAGAACAAATTATTGCTTTTTGAATGAATGTATGAAAAAGTATTTACTAAGCCCTTAGTTTGTGACAGGTATAGTTCTAAGTACTGGAACTATAAATACCAGAAAGCAACACAGTCTCTGTTCTCAAAAAGCTTACATTCTAATGGAGGAAGAAAATGCATAAAGATGAGTTAAAGGTACAATAGCATGGTTTGGAAAGGGTGGCCAAGAAGTGAAATTCCAGCTAAAAATCCTGCCTTCTACAGGGGGCTTACCCACTCCCTCTTAATTATAGTTCCTTCCCTCTTTTGATTGTTTCAATTTTATTTTGTATGTTGTTTGTTTTATATATTTATTTGCATGCTATACCCACCGGCTACATTAGACTGGGTGCTCCTTGAGGGCAGGGACTATCTTTTCTTTTTCTTTGTATTTCTACTGCTTAGCACAGTGCCTGGCACATAGTAAGTACTTAATAAATACTTATTGGCTGAATGGAGTGTGGACTTACAGAACCTTAGTGATTCAGCTAAATTGATGGAAGTAATTATGACAGCAAAATGTCTCATTATAAAATAAATGCATGGAAATTATTATGATTTTTATATATTTTCAACAAAACCCAGAAGGAAGAGATAGAAAGAGAAATTCCTTCAAAAATACAGACTGTATGAAATATTTTGGAGTCCACCCTCCAAGACACATATAGAAATTCTACAATATAATTACAATTTTTTGACAGAAATAAACATCTAAAATGACATCTAAAAATTAAAAATATATAAATTGCTCATTGTTTGGTCATGCCAGTATAATAAAAATGACAATATAACAAAATAACAATACTAGCTAATTTATTTTACTTTTTCAGTGCTGTACAATTCAAACTGCCAAATTTTGACAAAGCTACAAAAAAATTACAATAGCCATCTAGAGGAACAAAAGATCAAGAATCTAAAGAGAAATAATAGGAAAAAATAGAAAGTAAGGGTGCTTAGCAACACCAGATGTGAAACTATGCTACAAACCATCAAACTATTTGGTACTTGTTAGAAATAGTAAAAGTTGATCAGTAGAACAGAACAGTTATACAAGGTCCAGAACATAATAGCATAGTGTTTGATAAACTAAAAAAAAACATTAACTATAAAGGTTAAAATTTACTATTTAACAAAAACTGATGGTAAGACTGGAACATTGACAAAAATTGGGTATGGTCAATTGGATATTTGTTTTACTTGACTATGCTTATTAGTTACTATGGAGTGTATTTACACATTTTGGGGAAGGTAGAGGCAGAGAATTGGTGGAAAACATGCAGTTAATGCTCATGATTGCAAAAAGAAAAAGCCTTGGCACAGTTCTGAGATGCTTTTGTGTCTGGACGTTGATACTTGTCGAAATTTCCAAAGATGGTCAAACCTTGTGACCCTTGGCAAGTTGCTAAACCCTCATTGCCCTGTCCCCCCCCCCAAATTTCCAATGATGCAAAGCTAGCAGGGATAACTAATATTCTGGATGACAGTCTTAGGCTGCAAAAATGTATTACTTTAGAAGCAGCAGCAGTATGAGCAGCTCAAAAGCTGAGAGCTCACCCCCTTTCTCTGACAATTTCAGAGAATCATAGAAAGGATGTTAGAAGCCATGTCTTCATCTCATCATAGAATCATAAAAGAGTAGAAGGGGTCATCTAATCCAATCTATCAGCTGATGCATAACCTCTGACTATAATATCCTTTGCCATCTAGGTTCTCTTTATATGCTTCAGTGAGGACAATTCTAAATTGTTAAGGAGTTCTTATTCTAAACTGACCTCTTTTCCTCTAACTTCCATTCAATGGTCTTAGTTTTGCTTCTGAAGTCACATAGAATAGATTGAAACTCTCTTCTATGTGACCACCCCTCAAATATCTGCAACTCAAATATACAGTTATCATGTACCTCTTTCCAATTCAAATTCTTGCAAGTCCTCTCTTTCCAAGAATTCTTCATATTAGAATATCAAGATTCATTACCATCCTAGTCTTCCTGTATTATATTCTTACTAGCTCTGTGTCACTGACAAAGTAACTTATTCTCTCTGTGGCTCAATTCCCTCATCTTTAAGAAGAGAGGGTTTTTGTTCAATAGCTTTTAAGGACCTTTCTAGTATAAAGTTGTGACCTTTTGATTACAGGAGAATCCACTTTTTGTCAATCATGGTCACATCACTGTTGATTAATACTAAGCTTGTAGTCAACTAAAACCTTCTAACACTTTTCAACTGAAATTCTAGTTACGCATTCCCTATTCCGTTTTTGCATTACTGATTTTTTAACCAAAATGAAATACTTTATATTTATATTCCTACCAAATTATATCTTATTAGATTCACCTCATCATTCCAATCCATCAAGATCTTTTTGCAGCCTAATATTATCATGCAGAATATTAGTTATCCCTGCTAGCTTTGCATCATTGGAAATTTTGACAAGTTTGCCATCTCAACATCTCTAACACTTAGCATAATACCTGGCATTGATTAGGGGTTTAATAAATGTTTGTTAAATTGCACTGAATTGATTCTTTGGTTGATCCAAATAATCAAGAAAAATGTTGAAAAGAGCAGTGCCAAGGATTAAACCCCAAAACAATTTATGTGAGACCTTTTATCAGCTTGATATTGATCAATTAATCAGTTCTACTTAGGTAAGTTCATTCAACCAGTTACATATCCTCATACAAACCTACATTTCTCCATCTTGTTCATACATGAATCTCCCTTCATGGACTACAATCTTGTTCTGATTTTTCATTGTTTTCATTGCTCAGATGTTTTCATTGATGCTTCATTCAATGCTCTACATTTTTGGAGGCTTTTCAAGTGTAGCTAGTAAAATTCTTGTAGGTCCTACAAAGTTTGAAAATTTAATATTGACCTGGGACTGTCTATTGCTCAAAGACCAGCCTAGATAAGTTTGGAGAAGATCATTACCAAGTTAATAATCATAGAATCCTCCCCCCCCCATAGCAACTCATCAAGAAGAACTACTTAGATGAAGTATAATCTGCATATGTAAAGAGAGTGCCTACACTACTAAAACTATAGATTACTGAAGTGTTTATATTTAAGATCACAAAGTCATACTTAGAGAATTAGTCAATTCCCCTCCTGAAATCAGATATATCTTTTCTATGGCATTCTCTTGAGCAAGTAATTCCATTAAAAAAAAATTTTACCCTCGATTGACTTGCTCTTAGTGAATATGTGGTTTCTTCTATTGATCATCATTTGCTTTTATAAAGGGCTTACAAATTATCTCTTTAATTCATCCTCTATTTTTACCCTGGAGACTGAATTATATACACCCACTGGTGTATAGTTTGGGGAATCCACCTTCTTTGATACTTCTTCCCTTATTTAAAAATGGGACCTCATTTGCCTGTTTTCAATTGACTAGTACCTCTGTTTTCTACGGTTCCTCAGAGAACACTGACAGTGATCACAATGCTTTAACATACCCACAAATTCTCTTTTATACTCCCAGTGCTTAGCACAGTGCCTGGTACTTAGTAGGTGCTTAATACATATTGATTGATTTCAATTCACCCAAGTCTGCAGCATTAAATTCATTTGGATCAGACTGGTGTTTGCTTACTATCTCTTTATCTATTTTTATATCCAGCTCCCTCTTAACCATGGTTGATCTACTCTTCTAAGTCTTAAGATCATATTTTATGAAAGCAAAGATGGGGGCACCATAGTAGCAGACTAGTTTATCTTTCTGTTATTCATTAATAACACCCTAGTCTAGTTATTCATTAATATCATCCTAGTCCAGTCAATGCATTTCAATTCAACAAACATATTAAGAATTTGCTCTGTTCAAGCTCAGAAAGAGTGTTAAAGTAGACAGAGCCAGACTCAGAATCAGGAAAACCTAGGTTAAAGTCCCACTTCTGACACATATTGGCTAAGTGATCTTGGGCAAGTCCCCTTGATGCTCCAGTCTCTAAGCTATTCTCTAAAACTATAATGGAAAGGCTAGTAGTGAATTCATAATGGTAAAGATTATTGGATATTTCTTGTCTATTATATTCACTCCCCCAACTCTCACTTAGCCTGAATCTGATTTAATTGATTTAGGGAACTTGGGTGAAGAAACACCCCTTGTCAGTGCAGATAGGTAGATATTCTGCAGTTTATAGTCTTAGAGATTTTTAGTCTTAGAGTAGTTAAGTGGCTTGCTCCCCACACAGTCAGTATGTCAGAGGCAGGGTTTGAATCTATATCCTCCGGATTGAGATGGGATGATGAAGTTGGCTCTCTATTTCACCAGACTGCCTGTCAACTAACCATTACATGCTAGGATTAGGTGGAGAACACATAAACCATGGTTTTTCTCTTTGGGTAACATACTTTTTTTTCCGGGGCAATCATGGTTAAGTGATTTGCCCAGGGTCACACAGCTAGTAAATGTCAAGTGTCTGAGGCCAGATTTGAACTCAGATCCTCCGGAATCCAGGGCCAGTGCTTTATCCACAGCATCCCCTAGCTATCCCCTGGGTAACATACATTTTAAGGTTATACAATGCAAATGATTTACAAACACCATGGGCAATCTATATCTATATCTATATCTATATCTATATCTATATCTATATCTATATCTATATCTATATCTATATCTATATCTATATCTATATCTATATCTATATCTATATCTATATCTATATCTATATCTATATCTATATCTATATCTATATCTATATCTATATCTATCTATATCTATCTAAAACAACAATTGGGGGGGTTAATTTTGTATTATTTTTCTTTTGAGGAAATGGATAGTATTATATTCCTGTTTGTTTGTTTTTTTTAACTTAAAAAAACCCAAAACACCATAATCCTTAATGCAAAGAGGTTCTCCTAATTTATTAAAGCAAAACCTCTGGATTAGATGTAAAATTTGACTATGGTTAAAAATGTAAATTGTCATAAGGATTTTTTATACTTGAAAATGCATCATGTAAAAACTAGGAATGAATTGGAGAATTTTAACTCAACAGGAAAAAATTCACAAAAGTTCTAAGTGACTAAAAACAGGAGGTTTTAATGAAAAGCATTTTTGAAACCTGGCATTCACCACTAAAAAAATGTCATAATAACATAATGAGTTGCAATATTGGAGCACAATGAAGTGAGTTAACTCAAAATACTCTATGATTCCTTGCTTCTATGAGTTATGGATCAACCTTTGATATTATTTGCATGTAGGCTTTTTTTTTTTCGGTTTAAAAGTATATAAGCATCTGTCAACAGAAGCCCTTTATTTCTCATAACAAGAGAACTCTGTTTATAACGTGACACCAGCTGCTCAAGCAAAATGGGTTCTATTAGAACTAATTTAATTTTACATAAGTTGGTCTATTTGCATTTTGAGTCCCCAGTTAGAGGCCTAGGTACTACTCTGCAGACTGATCCAACTTCTAGCTTCAGTGTGTAGACAATGCTTAATCAGTGTGTACATCAGGAAATAAACATAATCACCAAGTACACTAATTAAGCCCAGAAAATTTTGCAACATGCATACACTGTATGGATTAACAAGGCAATTCATTAAAAATCTTAATTATGAATATTATATTTTCCGTACATTTTTTTCCACAATGCTTCAGAAGAGTTCAGCAAACATACAATCCATTGACACTTCTTTTCGAGTAAATTTCTCTGAAATCATGACACATCTGTGTACCCTCTCTACATTGGAGGCCTCTGTGGAAAACATGCTTTGCTACCTTCAACCAGATAAACTGAAATCTCTTGTTAAAGAAGGTAATGTTAAAGAGGAGAAGAAATAAAATGTTAATAGGGAGGTTGAAAATAATTAAGATTCAAAGAGATATGAATACATTATATACAATGGTCCTAATGCACACCTGATTTCTACAATAATATTTTACTATATATATTTATATATTTTTTTTTTTGCGGGGTAATAAGGGTTAAGTGACTTGCCCAGGGTCACACAGCTAGTAAGTGTCAACTATCTGAGGCTGGATTTGACCTCAGGTCCTCCTGAATCCAAGGCCAGTGCTTTATCCACTGTGCCACCTAGCTGCCCCCCTATATTTATCTTAAAGACAAAACACTTAAGACATATTTTAGTATTAAATATATTGTAGAACTTTGATTGGAAGAAAATTCATCCAAAAATATAAAAAAATAATTAAATTATGTTTAAGATATATATTTCCCCTTATTTGCCAACCTAGTGTTTGTAGATATGTAACTTTCATCCCAGAAGACACTAATTAAAGGGCAGAGCCCTCTCACTATGACAGATACAAGTAGAATGATGCAAAGAAGGGTTATGGTAGCATTATCAGAACAACAGCTTTATAATTCTATATCAATCAATAGACTCCTTCAATGGCTGAGAAAAAAAAATCCAATTCATTCTATTTTGATGAAAAACTTTTTTTTTGAGGCAACTGGGGGTAAATGACTTACCCAGGGTCATATAGTTAGTAAGTGTCAGGTGTCTAAGGCCTGGATTTGAAATCAGTTCCTCCCTGGCTCCGGGACTAGTACTCTATTCACTGTGCCACCTGGTTGCCCCTTGATAGAAAATCTTTACCAGAGATACAGAAGTGAAAAAATGGAACAATTTAGACTTATAGTTGTGAATTTTTACATATTGTATATTATTTGGATTTGTATAACTACCAGTTTTCAAAATAACTTTTGATTTGCAAATAACAATTCAATTATATATTGGAATTGTTTGATCTCCATCCAATAAGAATAATGATAATATTAATAGCTAGTATTTATCATGTATTCTGAGGTTGGCAAAACATTTTATATCTTATTTCATTTGAAATAATTTCTTTAACTTGAAAGCCTAGAGAATGATTAAAAACTATATTTTATTTCTTCAGTAAATGGACAATTTTTTTTGTTTTGGAAAAAAACTTTTTTTAAAAAGAGAGCATTTTTCATATTTATGTCATATGCATTTATACATATGTCTACATATTAAGATAAGAATGCCCTAGGATTAAGTTTGGATACTGAATATTTTAAATATTAAAATATCTGTATAGATGTACTTTTTTCCAATGAGAGCATCTTTTGTGTGTGCATGTATTAAGTGTCTGTGTGTACATGTGTGTGGGCATGCACTCGCATGTGTGTGTCTGTGCATATGTGAAATAGAGTATATGTGTATAGCAGGTAGAGAGCAAGCCTTGGGGTCAGAATATCCCAGGTTTAAGTCCTGCCTCTGACACATACTTAGTGTGTCAAGCTGGAAAAATAATTTAACCTTTCATTTCTCCAGCAAAAATATTGATTGATCTTCATTGGTAGAGACATTTTTTTCTCCAGGCAGGAATTATCTATACCAATGAAGATACACACAGGAATACACACATACACATACACACACATGTATGTATATAAGTATAATATGTGTGTAATATATAATTTGTGACACATATGTTTATATGCATATGTTCATATGTATATATTAAGACATGGGAGTTCATTACCATGACATAGTCCTAGTATGGACAATCTCTTCACCAATGTACATTGAGAGTTCCCTGAGGCACTAAGAAATTAAGTGCCTTGATCACTTTTCAGAAAACTAATATGTACCAGCGAAAGGACTTGAATCCAAGTCTTCCTCACTAAAAAATTATCTATGCCACGTTATACTAATACTTTTTCTCTAAATACTCCAATGTTACTATTACTGAACTTACTTTAACAAAGCTTTTCATAAATTTCCTGGTTTATTTCATCAATTGTGGCAGGTTTGATAGTTATATTGAATTGGATAGTTGAGAGTACAGATTGAATTGTGTTACAGGAGAAATGTCCATTTGAAATAAGAAATCACTGGGGGAAGAACTGCTTCTCTATTTCCTTTTGCTACTGTATGCAAAAAAGTTACAAAAATACCTGAACCTCCGAAGCTCAGAGGCAGAGACCTCATGAGCCAATGAAAGCTTTTTGCCCTTGTGAATAGAAATTGTGCCCTGACTTCTATAACCCAGATTATGATATTGTCTATTATGTCTTTTTAAAGAAGTAAATTATAACCAAAATGAGACAGATGACTTTTGCTAAAGTTCACTTCAAGTTTAAATTCATTTGTTTCGGTTTATCAGCTCTGAAATAGTTTTGTCTCAGTGCATTTGGTGTGTCATATCATCAAGCCTTGCAAAATTCAATCTGTCATGAGCTGAAGGGCCAAACAATCATAATTTCTTCATTACTGCATCAGAAGTATGGCTCAAGTAGATTCTATCTGGGATAAAATATTATCCTTCTAACTTAAAAGTTGTGGGAATTATTTATAATATATATGCAATGATTTCTAAAAACTAAAAACAAAGCAGATTTTATTCACTGGGACAAACTAGCACTTTGCCCTTATCAAGAGATCAACCCCTTCTCTGTGCCTCACTTGTCTCAAAGGAAATATAAAAATAAACCAAAGCAAAACAACACAAAACAAAAAGCCTGTCAATTCACTGGGGGAAAAAATCAGATGGGTTGATGGTTTGTTTTTTTTTTATAGAGGCAAAAAATAATAAATAAATGACTATCTACCTGCATTTTAGACACAATCAAAGACAGCTTTGGGTTTCACTATACAGAGAATTCTAAATAAGACTTGTCTCCACACAGATTAGATAGAGGGAGAACCTGTTGTGTAGAAAGAACACTGAACTGGGGGAGTCATAAGACCTGGGGTATAATCCAAATGCTGTCATGAGCCAGCTGTGTGAGTCTTAAAGTCTTACAATCTTTCTAGGCCTTTTTTACTTTACTTATAACATGAAGTAAATTGACCAAATGGTCTCTAATTGCCCTTCTAACTTTAAAATCATCTGTGATTGCACTGATCAATAAAAGTAATCAGGTCTCACCTCAGACACTTACTAGCTGTATGACCCTGTGCAAGTCACTTAACCCCAATTTGCCTTAAACATATGGGGCCATCTCCAGTTGTCCTGATGTCTCTCACCACTGGACCCAGATGGCTCTGGAGGAGAGAGTGAAGTTGGTGACCTTGCACAGCCATCCCTCATTTAAATCCAATTCAGTGCAAGTCAAACATTACCCCAATGTCATGGTCCTCTTTGAGATCAAAGGACAAACAACAAAGATGATCAGACAATTGTCTAGTGCCTTAGATAGTCTATACCTTTCTGGGTAGAAGAAGGTGAGTCAGATGTGACAGCTTTATCTTTCTACCAAGGATGCTTGGACTGTCATCAAGGTGACATCATGATCAATGCCACAGTTTCAGAAGTTCAGATCTTTATCAAAGTTCAGGAATGACAGCAGCAGAGACGGCACAACCCTGTTTATTTGGCATGTGTCAAATATTGCTGCAAACAAGCATATGGTGGTTTTAATAATTTTCCCAATTTTATTTTGTCCTAGGAAGCATGAAGTATATTTCTCTGTCTTGTGATATGCCCAAATTTCAGAAGGGAAATTATTGAGTAGAGTTATAAAATGTTCTGGGGTAAAAATCATGAAATATGTAAAATATTTCTTATATTTCTTAAGGTTGGCATAATCATACATGGGACCTATCAGCTTTATATTCCAAGCCTAACTAACATGATAAATATTCACCACCACCAGTACCCCTACTTAGGGCACAGGGAAAATCTTAAATAATGCAAGTATTTTTGATAACAGTTTGATGCTAAGGTTGTCTTGAAAGATTCATTCTTCTTATCAGTTTCTTTCTTTTTTACAGTTTGTTGCTGAAATGAAGTTGCTTTTCTCACATGAAGAAAAGGTGACCTTTCAAGATGATTTGATTTGTCATCACTGTTTTCATAGGTGTTACCAGGACAACTAAGTGTGTGATCTCCATTTGACTATCAATAAGACTATGATAAACTTTAAAGTGTAGAAAGCAGTGATTGAAGGCAAAAAGATAAATCACCTAGTTTTACATGATTTTATGTAAATGCTTAAAATTAATATACAGCTCCATAGCCATTCAAATAAAGAGGTTAGTAGAATATTTGCATGTGGAATATAGATTATAATCCTACATTTGCAAATGTACTACAGTGTTTCCCCTATAGAACCTTAGTTTCTCTATTGGAACTAAGTAAGGGATTATTCTAACTACCTACTTTTTTTTCATAGGTTTGGCTGACAGTATGAATCCATAGAGGATTATTTAAAAATTATAATCCAATCCAATAAACATTTATTAAGCACCTACTGTGGTCCAAGCACTGTGTTAAGTGCTGAACATACAAGTGATAAGAAGAAAGACAATTCCTGCCCTCAAGGAGCATGATGTAATGGAGGGGGAGACAAGACACAAAAAGAAAAGGGAAAGTATATTTAGGATAGTGGTGAGGGAGGAGAAACCAGAGGCTGCCAGTGTAGGGGCAATTTTTTCCATGGAACTGAACCAGGCAAGGTAGTAGATGCAAAGTTGAGTCCAATTTCTACCCTCTATAAAGGATGACATTGGCAGGAGTTTGATACTCTGCTCTCCAGCCTTTCATTCCGAAAAGAGAGGAGGCTAACGGAGATGATATTCATTAAGGTTTGAGTTAGCAGTACAATGGTGAGATTAGAAGTTAAGTTTATCCCGAAAGGGGCAGCTAGTTTCTGAGAGTCAAAACTAGGCAGGGCAGCAGATGCAAGGTGGAGATAAAAGGTATGCATAAAGGATCATATTATCTGACTCAGTTGCTCTTGTGGAATTTCTGTCCAGAGGTTGAAAATTTCTCAGTCATGTTTAATTGTCCCCAATTCAGCAAATAGTTACCGAATACCTACTCTGATCACCATACTAAGCACTAAAAGAAGAATAAAAAAAATAAATAAATGATATTGTACTGTCCTTCAAAGAACTTGTGGTATAATCAAATGCACTTTTCATGCTTTTTTTTAATGAACTAATTCATTTATTGTATTAATTTTCTTCTGTAACAAATCCAGACCTATTTTCAGAGCCTTTGAGCTTCTTTATTGTCATTCCATCCTGGTGCATCACTGTCTCCTCATTTCTTAACTGCTACAATCAAATAATCTTCCTTCATAATCTTCTTCCCTTTCTCCCAGAGAGTCCACTACTAGGAGTGTGTAAAGAATACTTTACTCTGGAGTTGAGAAGACCTGGGGTTCAAGCCCTACCTGTTTTATCTTGGGTAATTAACCCTGCTGTGCTTTAGTTTCTTTATTGGTAGCATAGGGATAACACCATGTATCACTTCCTCTGGGGTTATGCCAAAGCTCTCATTCACATTATCAGTTTAAGTGTTGGGAGTGCTGATTCTTTTCCCCCCTCACAGTTTTAATAACTCTTAGGGGTTGTGGGTTTTCTATTATTGTTGCTTTTTGCCTCAGTTCCTCATCTGTTGTTGTTGTTGTTGTTGTTGTTTATCCTTCATTCTCAAAAAAGGCGATGACATCAGGGTGATGTGATTTACACTGAATTGGATTTAAGTGAGAGAGAGCTTTACAAAGTCATCAACTTCACTCTCTCCTCCAGTGGCAAAATATACATCGAGACAATTGGAGATGGGCCTGGATGTTTAAGTCTCTGAGGTGAGATTTGAACTCAGGCCCTCCTATCTTCAGGGCCAGTGCTCTATCTACTGTGCCACCTATCTGCCCCCTTCCTCATCTGTAAAATGAGCTGGAAAAGGAAATGGCAAACCACTCCAGTATCTTTGCCAAGAAAATCCCCCAAACTGGGGTCCATGAAGAGTTAGACACAACTGAAATAATTGAACAGCAAAACAAGCCTCCGTCTGGTGGGCACCCCATTCATTATTAGACAGCCAAAATGAATTAGCTTTTAGAAAGGGGCATTTGCTAAGGTGTAAGAACCTTGGTTCTTATATAATTATTAACAACAGTTGGTATGAAATGAGTTTGGGACACAGACTCCCTCAAGTACATGTGTAGTTCAGGGGAAAGTAGGCTCAAGATAAGAAAGCATATGTGGCAAGGAGTTAGCTCACAACTATTGGTTGGATGGAAGTCCTTTCTCCTTTTGTGTAATTCTTATTAAGTTCCCTTGAGGTGTAGCTCTCTGCTGAGCTCTAAGAGTTGATGCCTTTAAAAAGTCCATTGCTATACTCTTTTTACCCTAATGAAATCATGTTTACTGAAGCTGCAAGCTGCCTTTCTTTAGTATGTTGAGTTTTTCCTTTCACAGCTGCCAGCTGGACGTATTGTCTATTATAGGTCCAGTCCCTCCGATGACATAATCATTGTGGAGAAGAGCAGTGGGACACTATGGGCTCACTCCGCCCGCCCCTGCCCTTTGGTTACAGGTGCAAGGAGCCTGTTTCCCAAAGATTAACTCTTTCCCTTCTTGAATCCCTTCTCTTACATATACAGGTTCAAAGGTTTATCTTATTGTTCCAATCAACTCCAATATATCTCCTCTTTATCTCATCTCATTTCATTTAATGGCTCAAAAGCACTTTATTCCTCCCACACTAATTAGGCCTGGTTTGCACCTACTTTATACCTTTGATTGGTTGACTCTGATAGTCAATCAAAAAGGGGTTCTCACCTGATAATAATAAGAATGATGATGATGATGATGATGGCTAACATTTATACTGTGTTTACTATGTGCCAGACACCATGCTAAGCATTTTGCAATTATCTCATTTGATTCTCACAGCAATCCTGGGATGTAGGTGTTATTATTGTCCCCATTTTACAGTTGAGGAAACTGAGGCAAACAGAGAATAAGTGACTTGCCCAGTGTCACTCAAGTTGTAAGTGTCTGAGGCCAGATTTGAGCTTAGATCTTCCTGACTCCAGGTCCAGTCTCTATCCACAGCACCACCTAGCCAGTTTCAGGGAATAGAACACCTTGTTAATTACATTAATATGGATTATTATTCCCAGTTATTATATTCTTAGAACTTACTCTTCCTGGTGGGATATAAAAAGCATTTGTAATTCAACTAGCTCCCATTAACACAAATAATTTATCCCATGAAGAGTTTGCATTATTTGAATTCATACTATTTGAAATGATGACTATATGTAAAATGTGGGCATTGATGCCAGACCAATGGAACTATCTAATGAAAAATCTTAAAATTTGGCCACTTCTTTAGATTTATCATTAGAACTCATTGGCATCTGGCTGTATTTCCTAATGTTTTTGTCTAATATGTAGAGGTCTGATGAACCTTTTGACTATGAATGAGCAAGGAATTGTGCCTTATCACAGTTCCACTTATGGTGACAAGTTTTCTGGTAGGTTTTGGAGCCAGAAGGACTGATAATGGAACCATTACTGAATTTACATACAAAAGGATCAATTACCACCCCCATCCCCCAATTCTTTCTTTGTACTTTTCTTTCTTGGCAATGAGGGAAACAAAAACTACTTTGAGCCTCTGGGCAGGGGACCATAGCTTTGGCTGCCTCAATCTGCCCACTTAGATGTGTTCCAGAGTATATAGTACCTGCTTCTTTTATGTTTCATCTTGCCTGATCATGGGTGAAGGTTGAGCTGAATGGAATAACTGGTGGGGAGAATAAGGACCAAACAATAATCCTGATGTTCCCCCCTTGTAAAATGAAAATAAACTGATTATTATTACTGCTATGTTGTTGTTCATTCTTCATTTTTGAAGAGGACCCATGGCATCATGGGTGGTGTCTTGACTTACATGTGAACTGAACTTAAGGGAGGTAGACTTGTGCAAAATTGTCATTCTCACTTTCTCTTCCTGAGTCATCAAAGTCCATTGGTAGGGCAAAAGTCAAGATGACTGGCGATAGCCTGAAGCAGAATGGATAACCTTGGTATGTTTGATATCTGACCAAGCTCAAAGTGCTCCACGGTTCCTGCTTCAGCCTCTTTGATGGCTGTTGGAACAAATTGTTCTCATCCACCCAATATCTAGAGGGATGTCTTCACATGTTTGGGGTAGACATCTCCCTAACTCACTTAATGAGTTTGAGACCTGTCAGTTACCCTCTGCCTAGTTTAGCCCCTATGCCGAGATTATTTTATGGGGTGTGGCTACTGCACATGCTCTGGCTTCTTGGGACCACAGGTAAGAATTGGTTGAAGGCAGACACCAAATATGGATGAATAGCCATGAAAAGGATGCAGCAAGCCCTCATACCAGAGGTGCTAGCCCTTCCTGAACAACCCTTTTGTTATTATTACTACTGATCTAACAAATTTCTTTGTGATTATTAAGATCTAGTGCTTCAAGAAAATCCATCTGAATCCACCCTCACATGTGCAAGCTGATCAAAAACAAATCTTATTACTATTATAGAACAACTATGTCCAACAACATCCTCTCCCTCTCAAAAATGAGTAAATTCGGGGCAGCTAGATGGCGCAGTGGAGAGAGCACTGGCCTTGGAGTCAGGAGTACCTGAGTTCAAATCTGGCCTCAGACACTTAACACTTACTAGCTGTGTGACCCTGGGCAAGTCACTTAACCCCAATTTCCTCACTAAAAAAAAAAAAAAAACGAGTAAATTCAAATTACATAAAATATAGAATAGGTGGGAAATTGGTCATTCCATCCAGAGCCAATCTTCCACTTTTATATTTTGTTGGGAAAAAGTGAATGGTAGCACAAGACAGAGGATGAATAGGAAAATATAGATGGAAATTGTATCATCTTTCTCCTGAAACCCACTCCGAAATTTTCTTTTCTTTTTTTCCTTTGAGGAAAACATTCTCATTCCAAACTCCCAGGTTCTTAACTTTTTTGATATCCTTGATTGTTTACTCAAATGAAACCAATCCTTTCAATTCACCAGTGATGTCAATCACAAAATCTGATGGTCTTTTCTCAATTTTCATTCTCTTTTACTTCTCTGAACAATTGCTGACCATCCTTCTTAAGTACCATGTATATTCAGATAACTATCATATGTAGGCCCAACCTCTCTCTTGAACTCCAGTCCCATACTTCAATATGCTTTCTGGAAATTGTGAATGATTCTCAAACTAATTCTGTCCAAAACATAAATCATTACTCCCTTCCTCTCCCAAACCCAACCCTCCTTTGAGCTTCCTTATATCTGTTGAGGGCACTATCATATATCCAGTCACTTAGGTTTACAAAGCAGTGAGGTGGTGCAGTGGATAGAGCACTGGGCTTGAAACCAGAAAGACCAATCTTCCTGAGTTCAAAGCTGGTCTCTGGGGCAGCTAGATAAGACAGTGGATAGAGTGTTGGAACTTGAATCAGGAAGACCTGAGTTCAATCTGACACTAATTGTGTGACCCTGGGGAAGTCACTTAACCCTGTTTGCCTCAGTTTCCTCATCTGTAAAATCAACTGGATAAGGAAAACACAAACCACTCTAGTATCTTTGCCAAGAAAACCTGAAATGGGTTGCAAAAAGTTGGACACAACTGAAAATGACTGAGCAACAACAAAGGATTACAACCTTGGTATTATCCTTGGCTTCTCACTTTCTTACCCTACACATTCAGATATAAGTCTCTCTCTTTTGTCAAAAAAAATTAATTTATGGAGTAAAACAAGAATTTCCATAACAGTATGATAAAAAAGATGATTGCACATGAAACTGCAAATCTAGTATGTCCAACTTGATATTTCTCTTAAATATCTAATGAAGTTATCATATAAATTTCTTTTTTCCTCTGTCCTTCCCTTTATCTCTCATATACATTGCTCACATAGCCACCATCACAATCAGACCCATATCACCTCTCACCTGGTCTATTTAAATAGCTTCCTAATCGGTCTCTCTCCCTCAAGTCTCTCCACATTCTAAGCCAAAATGTCTGCATTGACCATGCTAAGCTCCTATTCAGTAAACTCCATTGGCTTCCTCTTGATTATAGAATCATATGTTATTTCATCTTTATCTCATCTATTTTCAATATTTTATAATGTATAAAAGTATTAGTTTAGTAATATATTTATATAATTTATAAATAAATATTCCTAAATTGGGAATAAATGCTCAATTATTTTTCTGATTGGGGTACATGATAAAAGACTTTTGAGGGTCACTCTTAGAATGAGTTAATTTGCAAAATACTGAAGAGGAGGATAAAGAAAGATTATAATAAATATGGCACTACATCACAAATTTGAAAAATGAGGAGAAAATGGGCTCAAGAGTACTTGGTATGTAATAGAGTTAAATTAGATTATTCCAAGAAAAATCATGAAGGAAAAGAAAAGTTTGAAATGGGATAAATCTGCTGCTGTTCTTATAGTGATGTGATGGTAAAACCACTATATTTGACTTCTTCTGTATCTTTCCTACCATATTATACAAAGTGATAGTAGCCCATATGAAGAAGAAAGAGTAGTTGGATCTGCTCAAGTACACACAAAAGAAATATGGCCTGACAATAATATAATTTTTGTTTGTTGTTTAAACCGCTTGGGCCAACACTATTAAAATTGCACCAGTGCCTTCTTCTCATCCTGGTTCTTTCCTCTAGACTGGTGTTTGCTTTCCCCTGACCAGCCAATGACTCTGGCAGAGGATTCTGAAATGACTGCTATGGTTGAAACCAGTCGATTTGTATTATGTTGGTTGGCTTCTGCTATAGCCAGAACCTTCTGACTCTCGAGTTGAAGAAAGTCCTCATAATATAAAGGTAGGAGTCTTTTGATAAGCTTTTGGTCTCTTTTTCATTTGTTGATGCCTAATTGTGTTTTCCAGCATATTTTTTGTTCACTTTTACATTGAACTTGCGAAAGTATAAAGTATATATCAACTTAATTTGGAGATTTCTTCAAGTTCCTCATAGGACTTTTCTTTTTCATCGTCTTTTGTAATAAATGCTGGCATGGAAACTAAAACCATCTTCACAACTGTCTATTTGTTTAGGATGATCATGATCCCTATAAAGTGAGATGACCAAACAGTTCATGAAATGATGCTCCTCATTAACTTTGGGTGTAGAATGAAACTACTTCCACCAACTTTTTCATTCACCTCTCAAAAGAAAACTTGAAAGCCACTTTTTTGGGGCTATGATTTCTTTATATCTTCTGGCTTCAATTAAAATGATCATGACTCATGTCTTCTGTAGTGCTCCAAGTTGCTGGACATAGAACATATTTCATATTCAGAGCACCAACAGTTATATATCTAGTAGATACTCTTAAAACTATGATCATTTATATCCTCTGCCCCTCTGCTACAGCCTTTGTGAGAGGAGATGGAGACCACAAAGACTTCGGGCCATTTTGGTTTTTTATCTGTTTTATGAACTGTCATGACCAAAAAAAAATCATTACCTGGGGCCAAACTTTTGGTGATGGTATTCTAGAAAAAAGACCCTGACGCTTCTGCCTCTGGAATAAATCTGAATAAATTAATCTATTTCTTATCAAGATAAGACTTTAACAGAATTGCTCTATCATATATTACTTTTTTTTTTTTTGCAGGACAGTGAGGGTTAAGTGACTTGCCCAGGGTCACACAGCTAGTAAGTGTCAAGTGTCTGAGGCCGGATTTGAACTCAGATATTCCTGAATCCAGGACCAGTGCTTTATCCACTGTACCATCTAGTTGCCCTCTTCATAGATTACTTTTTTTTTGTGGGGCAATGGGGGTTAAGTGACTTGCCCAGGGTCACACAGCTATTAAGTGTCAAGTGTCTGAAGCCGGATTTGAACTCAGGTATTCCTGAATCCAGGGCCGGTGCTTTATCCACTGCGCTACCTAGCTGCCCCCATAGATTACTTTTTAACTTCTTTCTCTTACCATGAAAGGATGAATTCCAACAAGATCGTTAGTATAAAGATGGTCATTTCTCTGATAGGTTGCCTAACTTGCCATATGACAGACACTCTTTTGATGGCAAAGGCCTGACAAGAATTCTATAGATGTCTAGGAACAGTAGAACTACAGCATGCCCTGACCCTGCCAAGTTCCAGGCTTCCATGAAAGAGTTTTTGAGTACTCAGAACTTTTTTTTCATATATCCCTAAAAACATTCATTTCAATAGACATTTTATTAAGTACCTACTATGTGCCAGACATTGCACTAGTCATTGGAATGTTGTTGCTGTTTGCCCTTCATTCTCCAAGAGGACTATGACATCAGGGTGATGTCATGACTTGCACTGAATTGGATTTAAGTGAGGGAGGGCCATGTAAAGTCACCAACCTCACACTGTCTTCCAGAGCCATCTGGGTCCAGTGGCAAGATACATTTCAGGATGACTAGAGATAACCCCGGATTTTTTTTAAGGCAATTAGGGTTAAGTGACTTCTAGAGGGTCACACAGCTAGTAAGAGTCTGAGGTGAGATTTAAACTTTAGTCCTCCCAACTTCAGGGCTAGTGCTATATCCGTTGCACCACCTACCTGCCCAGTCATTGGGATAAAAAGATAGAAACAATAGTCCTTCTCTTGCATTCAACTGGGGGGTGAAAAACATGTAAAGAAAAGCAAATATTATATATGCACAAGTAATTTCAGAACTGGGGTAGGGAGGACTTGCTAACAACTGGGAACACAGGAAAGGTCTGCGTAGGAGGTAGTTCTTGGAACACTTTAAGAGAAAGTGATCTATAACAAGGACCTACATTTAGCATCAAGTCTCTACAGAAGGAGGGTTTTTTTGGGAGTTTTTTTGTTGTTTTTTTCTGGGGCAGCTAAGTGGTGCAGAAGATAGAGTGGTAAGCCTGGAGTTAAGAAGCCCTGAATTCAAATTCAGTCTCAGATACTTGCTGTGTGACCTTGGATAAATCACTTAAATGCTGCCTGCCTCAGTTCCTCAACTGCAAAATGGGGAAAATAATAGCAATTACTTTACAGGGCTCTTATGAGTATCAATTGAGATAAAATTTGTAAGGCACTTAGTACAGTGCTTGACACACAGTAGGTGTGTAATAAATGCTTATTCCCTTCCCTTCCTCCTTAATAATACCTTTGCCAATCTAACTGTCCACCAACTGGCTCCTCGGTCCATTTCATATCCAATATACACTAGTTTGGGAATGTTGTTCCATTTGGACTGTGTAACCAACAACACTCATCAACCAACATTACTAACCTGAATTTCTCCTCAGCTGCTGAATCAGCCCCATGAATTTGCCTTCATCTTTACCTAATTCTACTTTTCCTAGCCATGGACTGTAATCAATTCATCCATCAAGCTGGTTCCTTTTTGTGATGGAAGTCCACACTCTAACTCCAAGTAACAGGCCAGCTGTACTTCTTCTTACTCCACACAAATTTAAACTCATTCAATCCTGGAAGCATTGCTACTTCAATAATTGAAGAATCACATAATTTCAAACACTGATGCATTTTCTCTGACACCAAGGGCATTTCTGAACATTTTCCAAAAGAGTAGAAATCCTGTTCTGGAATGCATCAGGATGGAGAAGCAAATGCAAAGACCTTGACGCTATCACCTTCCTCTTGGGCTTTAATATTATACATTTGCAAGAAAACTGGCTTTTATTAAAAACAAACAAACAACTACCTAAGTCCAAGGTTGCAGGCACTTTTCTCATCAAGCCTTTCAATAACAAACATACAGATAAGAAACAACAAAAAAACCCCTGTAAGAAGCAAAGGTGGGCCAACTACACTGACTCCAGTTCACAAGAGAAGGCTGGATTCTAAGCTGTTGACTGATACATTTAACAAGAATTTATTCTTCCCATCTTGGAACCAAACAATAACTTATTTAGTGTGATTAATATACACATGCATAATGGTACCTCAAAAAACAACTTGTAACCTCCTGAATTTTATATTTTCTAATGTGTAATTTAAGATTCTAAATGTGGATTCTAATGTGTTCCCCCAGTTTGGGGGAAACTGACTAAAAATCACTGATAAAACGAGTTTAGGTTTTTAAGGGTTTATTGGAAAATAGAAAGAAAAAGATTGAGAACAGAATTCTAACAGCCTGGCATTCCTGCCAGCGCTCTCTGCGCAGGCTCCCTTTCCTCAAATTTCCTGTGAAGTCCTCTGCCACCACCACCATCAAGTCCGGAAGCCAAAAAAAGGCCAGCGCTCTCTGCGCAGGCTCCCTTTCCTCCTTCCTGTCTCCTCCCAGACCATAGGAGGCTCCTCCAGTTGATTGGCTGGTAGACTTGATAGACAGCACCCATAAGCAAACGTCATTTCCTGACGCCAAGGAAAAGCCACAATGCCTCTGAGGCATTTTACTCATGGTGGAGCTCTCCACAGCAAGTCTCCAGTAGGTGGCATCATTCCAATCATTACACTAAGTACACAGGGTGGCCCAAATTCTTAGTGCAGTTTCAAGTTTTAATAACTTAAAGGTATGAGGTATGAGCTTTTAATTTCATAAAACTGCACTAATTCTTTTGGGACATCCTGTACTTTAACAAAAATAACTTTAGGAGACTTTAATTCTAGGATTGTAACTGTTCTTCCCCAAACTTTATCCACAGGAAATTCAAAATAGAAAGATCATTTCCTTATGGGCCGCTGCTCTATCTATCTAAATCAAAGTGGAAACTTCCTGATCAAATACAATTATCTGCTCAATATTGCAATGGTAAAGTGCAAATCATGAGTCAACCAGTCAGTCAACAAGTGCTCACTATGTATCCAGGCCCTATGCTAAGTGCTGGAGCTACAAAGATGGTCCTTTCCCTCAGTCAACATGTGAATAAGTAGGGACACATAAGATACAGAGTAGACAGTTGTTGTTGTTGCTGTTGTTTGTCTTTCATCTTCATGTAGAACCATGACATTAGAAGGTTGTAGCATGATTTGCAGTGAATTGGATTTAAGTGAGGCAGGGCTGTACAAAGTCACAGGCTTCACTTTCTCTTCCAGAGCCATCTGGGTCCAGTGGCAAGACATATGTTAGGACAACCCAAGTTGGCCCTAGATGTTTAAGGCAATTTGGGTTAAGTGCCTTGCCCATGTCACACAATAAGTGTCTGAGGTGAGATTTGAACTCAGGTCCTCCTAACTTTAGGGCCAGTGCTCCATTCACTGAGTCACCTAGCTGTCCCAGCATAGATGAAAGGTAATACCAAAGGGAAAGCATTAGAAGCTTGGGAGTATTGGGAAGGGCCTACTGTAGAATTTAACCAGAGTTTTGAAGGAATCCAGGAAAGCTAAGGGGTAAAGGTGAAAAAGGAGAGCATTCAAGTCAGGAAGTTCAGCTATGCAAAAGCAGAAAGATGGGAAACACAGTGTTGTGTGTGAGAAACAGCATGGAGACTAATGTAGATAGAACATAGAGTATGTGGAGGGGGTTAAAATCTAAGAAGACTGGAAAGGTAGGAAAGGCCATGGCATAAAAGCTTTAAATGATAACAAGACAACTTTATATTGGATTCTGGAGATAACTGAGAGACACAGGACTTTAGAGATCGACCAATCAACATTTATTAAGTACCTACAATGCTCCAGGCACTGTGCTAAGCCCTGGGGATCCAAAAGGAGACAAAATACAGTCCTTGTCCTCAAAGCAGCTTACAATTTAATGGTGAAGACAACAAATAAACATCTATTTCTATCTATCTATCTTTCTATCTATCTATCTATCTATCTATCTATCTATCTGTCTGTCTGTCTGTCTGTCTGTCTGTCTGTCTGTCTGTCTATCTAATCTATCTATGTATGTCTCTATGTACCTCTATATCAAAAATGCCACATATAGGATAAATCAGAAGTAATTAATAGAAGAAAAGCACTAGAATTAAGAGGGTTTGAGAAAGTCTTTCCTGTAGGAGATGGGATTTTGATTGGGACTTAAAGGAAGTCAGAAAGCCAGAAGATAGAGATGAGGAGGAAGAGTATTCCAGGTTTGGAACCCAACCAGAGAAAATGCTCTGAGCTGAGAGATGGAGTGTCTTGTGCTTAGAAAAGCAAAGAGACCATTGTCACTATATTGAAGAATACTTGCTAGGAATTAAGTCATAAAAAACACTGAGATGATAGGAGGGGGCTATATCATGGAGGGCTCTGAAGGCCAAGCAGAGGATTTTGTACATTTTGTATATTTTATCTTTGAGGCAATAGAGAGTCACTAGAGTTTATAGATTGGGGGGGAGGGCAGTAGGGAACATGGTCAGACCTGTGCTTTAGGAAAATCACTTTAGTGGCTGAATAGAGAATGAATTGGAGTGGGGAGATACTTGAGACAAAGAATCATTTAAAAGGCTACTGCAGTAGACCACAAGAGATCAGTAAAGAGAAAATCCCATATATCTCTATTTTAAGGAGTCAGCATTATTAACTATTTCATAATCATGAAATGTGGTAGTTTAGTGGTTGAAATGCTGGATTTGCAGTCACTTAGAAAGCCTTGGATTCTAATCCCACCCCTGCTATTGTAATCTTTGTGATTAAAGTCAAGTTACCACTCTAAGGCTGGTAGTGAGCTGAGACAGTAGAGAAAATTCCTACATTGAAGCAATTGAAGATCTTTGATACCAACCACAATGATCAGGTTATTATTGATTAATTCCATTCTTGGAATAAAGATTCTAGACTCAGTTAAGAGTAAAAACGGTATGGAAAGAGTATTGCATTTATAAATTCCTATTGAAATCCTGAACTCTGATACTTCATAGCAATGTGAAACAAGGCAAGTCATATAACCTCTTTGGCTTTCAGATCCCTCATCTGCAAAAATGAAGTTGGCCTAGATAAGAGATTCCTAACCTGTGCACCAGAGACCCCTGAGGGGTTCATGGAAAGATTTCTGGGAGTCTGTAGACTTGAATGGGGAAAGATTTTACATCTTTATTTTCACTAATCTCTGTTTTCCTTTATAACCTTATGCATTTCCTTTTATGCATTTGAAACATTTTGAGAAGGAGTTCATAGGCTTTACTATATTTCTAAAGGGGTCCATGATGCAAAAAAAAAAAAAAAAAAGAGATAAGAATCCCAGGACTAGATGCTTCTAGCTCTACTTCCTATAATTATTTCCCCTGTAAACTTATTCTGATCTTCAGTATTGATGTCTCTGAGCTTAATCATCTTCAAAGATGGAATGGTAAAACTGGAAACAAGAATGATCAGATGAACTAAGTGTCTCTCCAATTTCATGACTAATTTCCTTAGGTCTAAAGAATCTGCTGTACTCTGTTCACATTGTTTCTACAAGAAGTTTCCCCTCTAACTATATACTGACAGATTGTAGACAGGCTAATGCCAGTCACAACTGCTCTGTGCCTGGGCATCTTATTTCTTGGTTAAAAAAACCCAGTAAGTTTAAAAAGAAAAGAATCCCTCAAAACAAGTAGCAAAATGATTGAGACCACATTTTTAAAAGCATAAAGCTTAAAGCTCTGAAATATACTCAGTTCAAAGAGCTTTTCGTGTTACCTGCTTTCTCAAAAGACAGATTATGATAGCTCCCAAAGTCTTTTTCACTCAAGCCACAGGAAGAGTAACATATACAGATTTTGGGATACTCTGATACATGGCATAATTTCACTAAGAGAAATTATAGAAAGAGGAATCTCTATTGATAATTGGAAAAGTATTTTACTCAAATTGGTAGTCCTGTGATTTAAAGGGGCCTTCATGATCCTCTAATGACCAAGGACCTGGGGTCCATGAATTTAAAAAAAATAAATATACTCTTGATTACTCTATTTCAATTAAATTGGTTTCCTTGTGAATTCTAAGGATTTTGCTTCATGCCTTTAAAAACACTATTCTGAGGAGGAGTCTTTGGGCTTCACTGGACTGCCAAAGGGACCCATAAAACAAAAAAGATTAAGAACCCCAACTACCTCATTTCACAAATGGGAAAACTGAGGTCAAAAGAGAAAGGTCATAAATAGGCTGGATGTGGCTAGCTGCTCAGGAACAATGTACCCCTGCTGGCAGGTAAGTTGAATGACTTGTTTGAGGCCACACAGGTAGTAATTGGGAAAAGTAGGCTTTTAACTCAGGATTTTTACTCTGAAAACTTCCATTCTAGCAGACTGATTGCAGAGTTCAATACGCTATTGAAGATCTAGTAATTCCATGTTCTCCAGAAGACAGAAAGCAAAAACGGTCCCTGCCTCTAGCCTAGAAGTTCTTAACCTTGTTTTATATTTCATACCCTTTTGGCAGTCTAGTGAATGCTATGGACCACTTCTGAAAAGAATTTAAAATTCATAAACAAAATACATAGGATTACATAGGAAACTGGTTCTATTGAAATACAAGTTCTGGGGGTAGCTAGGTGGCACAGTGGATAAAGCACCAGTCCTGGATTAAGGAGGACCTGAGCTCAAATCCGGCCTCAGATACTTGACACTTACTAGCTGTGTGACCCTGAGTAAGTCACTTAACCTTCATTGCCCCACAAAAAAAAAGAAAAAGAAAAGAAATACAAGTCCTGAGTCCCCAAGTTAAGATTCTCTGATCATTAGTTGATGTGTGCAGTCCCTTCTAGCTAGAAATTGTATGGTCCTATAAATCACAGAACTATCAAGTTGATTAAAAAAACCTTTCCTAGTCATTAAGAGATTCACCTTTCTAGGATTTCTCTTACAGACACTTTGCCATGCATTAGAGCATCCCCAAATATGCATTTATTACTCTCCAAAATGCCAAAGTGCAAAGCTTCATTGTTGTAAGCTATTATAATCTATGTCTATTGAGAGGGTGGCTTATTTGAAAATCTATTTGAATTGAGTAAATTTGGGGGTTTTCAGCTTCATTTTCTTCAAAATTTGTTCTCAATTTTGCTACTTTTATTATTTTAATAATTGTTATCTAACTCCCTGGGGCTTAGATGACTAAAATAACTAAGCAATCACCAATAAAGACAGTAGGAACCCTGGATGAAAGGTTTGGACATGAAAGAGTTAATTCTTCCATTGCTTACCTTCTAGAATAGGTAGCATAGAGGATGGTAAGGAAAAATCCATATTGAGAATGAGATTCTTATGAAATATCCAGATGGAGAAACATAGGAGGCACAAGACACTCCATCTCTCAGCTCAGTTGGTATGAGACTAGAGATCAGGAGAAAGTTTCTAGATAGATTTCTTAGTCATCTTTGTAGGTTTGATAATTGAACTCATGAAAATTGATGAAATAACTTCACCGCCCTGCCTCCAAAGAAGACAAAAAATGAGGGCCAGGGCAGAGATTGGATTGGAATTGATTAAGGAAACAAGTAGAGGGTTGGACCTTGGTAGGGAGAAATTTCACCTCTTCTTTAGAGATTGTAGCAAAGAAGGAGAAAATGGGGCAGGAGATAGATTCTTTACTAGGGGCTGAAATTTTAAAAAGAGTATGCCTGGATGGCTGGCTCTATCTTCTCATGAGCATCCTTTGCTGAGAATGAAGGACGGGTGTTGAAAAAGGACTGAGGAGAAAAGGTTTGAAAAAACTATGAGTGCCAGAAAGAGAGTAATGAAGGAAAAAGAATAATAATGAAAAGATTACCAAGCAAAAATGATAGTTCAGTTGACATTAGCATGTGTTTTAGTGGGCCTAGTTTACTTAGTAATATGACTTTCTCCAGCAAGGAACTGTCAGACCTGCCTAACAACTTTCTCTAATTAATTCCCCAGGTTTTGTAGAATGTATTTGTACCTTGTGTACTTTCTTCTACGTCAAAAAAGGGAAAGAAAGGAAGAAGAAAGAAAGAAAGAAAGAAAGAAAGAAAGAAAGAAAGAAAGAAAGAAAGAAAGAAAGAAAGAAAGAAAGAAAGAAAGAAAGAAAGAAAAAGAAAAGCCTTCTACATGCCGAATTCAATTCAGTTTATTTAATTACCATTGATAGCAGACCCTATTATGTGAAAGGATCTGTGCTAGGGAATTGAAGACAAAAATGAGATAGTCTCAGTGGTTGTTGTTGTTTGTTGTTTGTTCTTCATTCTCAAAGAAGACCATGACAAAGGGAGGTGAATTGGATTTAAGTGAGGGAGGGCTATGAAAGGTCACTATCCTCATTCCTCTAGAGCCATCTGGGTCCAGTGTCAAGATATAAATAAGGATGACTGGAGATTGCCCAAGGTGTTTAAGGCAATTGGGATTAAGTGACTTGATCAGGATCACACAGCTAGTGTCTAAGGTGAGATTTGAAGTCAGGTCCTTCCAACTTCAAGGCCAGTGCTCTATCCACTGTGCCACCTAGCTGCCCCTAGTATTGAAGGAGTTTACTTCTGACTGAATGGATAGATAAGGACACAGACAAATATACATGATCCAGATTGACCAGAGGGATGAGTCGAGCAAAAGATAAATCATGTGAAGTGCTCTAGGCATATTTGAAGAAGGTGAAGGCATTTTCTTCTAGGGAGATCAGGGAAAACTAAATGTGAGGGGTGTCATTTGAGCTGAAATTTAGTAAGAATTTGAGATTCTTAGACAAAGAATCTAAGTGAGAAGTGAGAAGGGACTTTATCCAGGCATAGGGGATAATTGAGGTAGGAAATAACAACAACAATAATAAAACAATAGCAACAATTATATGGTGCTTTAAGGTTTATAAAGCACTTTTACATATACTTCTTTTTCTCATCAGATCCCCCAACTACTTTGTGAGGTAAGTGCTATTATTATCCCCTTTTTCAGATAATGAAGCTGAGGATAAGCAAGGTTAAGTGACTTTTGGGGGTCACAAAACTAGTCTAAGGAAGGACTTGGACCCAAATGTTCTTGACTCTAAATTCAATAATCCATCTATTATACCATACTGCCTTTCCATGGCATGGCAAGTTCAGGAAATAGATGGTAGTCTAGTCTGGTTGGGCTGCAGAGTACATTGAGGGGAAGAATGTCAAAGTATAGTTGAAAAAGTAGATTTGAGACAGACTGTATCTACTTACACGCTGTCTTCCCCATTAGAATGTGAGCTCCTCGTCTTTCTTTGTATATAGTGCTGGTTCATAGTAACTGCTTAAAAAAAATTTGTTGATTGATTTGACTGTCTCCCACCAATAGACTGGGCCCTCAATGTCCAGATAAAGAGTCTCCATTTCATTCATTACTGAGCCATTAAATTTTTTGAGCAAGTAAAAGGGAAAGAAAAAGGAAAGGAGTAGAAGAGTAAGACTGGAGGTAAGATAAATTAATTAAGCTCTTATTAACTTAGTCTAGGCAAGGACTAATGATGGCTTTAACTAGTCTCATTATTGAACATTACAAACTATATAATTTCAGTATAGATTCCAGGCTATGGTAATGCTTCTTCAAAGCTTATCTAGTGGCCTGCCCAATGACCATGTAGTTAATTGGCACAATCTCATTCTGAAAATAGCTTAGCATGATGCATACATGTTTTTATTCTCCTTTTGCTAAAATATTATTATTAGAAAACAAAAACAAATAAAAGTGTTATACAAATGAACAAAATGTAATAATAATAAAAAATCTTATGATAGGATTTACAGATGTCTCACTTTCTGTATAATTTTTAAAAAGTTTTGTGGTCTTGAGGCAGCTAGGTGGTGCAGTGGATAGAGCACTGGCCTTAGAGTCAGGAGAACCTGAGTTCAAATCCTGCCTGACACTTGACACTTACTAGCTGTGTGACCCTGGGCAAGTCACTTAACCCCAATTGCCTCACACACACACAAAAAAAAAGTTTTGTAATTTCTGTGTGTGTGTGTGTTTTAAAATATATTTAATATGAATGTCTCCAGGTTTGGAAATTTCTGATATATTTCCAAGTGGGACTCATTTCATTTGAGGGAAGCAGAGTCAATAAGACAGAGTAGAGGGAGGGTTTAGCTCAATTCTTTAAAATTCTTCTCCAAAAAACTTTAAAATAATGTTTCTTATTGAATTCTGGAGGAGCATAGCCAACAAAAGGTCAGGGTGAGACTTTTTGTACCCCAAGATATCTAAGGAGGTCAGATAGAGAGGCCTGTGGGGCTTACCCAGATCACAGTGTGGTGGCAACACTAGGTGGTTACTTTGGAGGCATCAGTGATAGCAGCTGTAGCAGTAGCAACAGTTCTGGGATCCTCCACTGTCAAAAGATGATAAAGGGACTTGCACAATGAGTCAGAAAGAGCTTACAGGAAATCCCTGAAGAGGCACTGCAGTAGGTCCAGGCACTGTTTGGTAACCCCATTACTGATTACTCAGTTCTGGTGACAATTCTAGGGCAGAACACTTGTAGACACAAGGGAGCAGGGACCCTGGTCACAGTTCCAGGATGGAAAGAGAGCTTGGGCCCTAGTTCCAGGTCACAGTTCCAGGGTGGAGAGGAACATTAGTGCTAGCTCTTACTGTTGCAAAAGATTGGGCACTTTTCCTGGGTAAGACCAGAACCCAGATCAGCAGAACGGTGGCCATACTTCTCCCTAGATCAAACCACTTTAGAAGCAGGGAAAGCTTACAGACTCCTAGAACTAACTGAATACAGCAGGGCAAAAAAAAGCCCAAAACCCTAAAGCTTGGGAAAATGATCCTTCCCTTTACCCAGGGGTCAACAGAACCTAACTCTAACATAAACTTCAAAGTCAAGAAATTTGATGGAAAAATGAGCAAACAACAAAAAATGATGGAAAAAACATATACAAAAATGCAGATTGGACACAAGGCAAGCAAGAATTCCTAGAAGAGGTAAAGAAAGATTTTAAAAAGAACATTTTTTAAAAATCAATTAAAATCAATAGAAAAATGGGAAAAGAAATGAGAGTTGTGTAATCAAACTATGAAAAGAGGTCAACAACTTGGTAAAATAAAGACACAAAAATGCTGATGAAAATAATACTTTCAAAAACACAATTAGCCAAAATGTAAAGGAGGCCAAAATTCTCTAAGAGAAGAACTCCTTAAAAGGAGAATTGACTGAATGGTAAAATAAGCACAAATCTTCAGAGGAAAATAATTCCTTAAAAATTAGAATGTTTCAAGTGGAAGCTAATAACTCCATAAGGCCTTGAGAAAAAATAAAACAAAGTCAGAAGAATAAAAATGAAAGAAAATGTGAGCTATCTCATTAGAAAAACAACTCACCTGGAAAACAGAGGATAGATAACATAAGAATTATTGGACTACCTGAAAGCTATAATCAAAACAAGAGCCTAGATATAATACATCAAGGAATTTCAAGGAAAACCACCCCAACAAAGAATTCCCATATTATTAGAGCCAAATTCCAGAGCTCCCAAGTGAAGGAGAAAATATTACAAGCAGCAGTAAAAACAAAAACAAAATAAAAACAAACAAACCAAAAACAACAACAAGAAAAAACATGTAAAAACTGTGGAGCCACAGTCAAGATCACACAAGATTTAGCAGCTACCATGTTAAAGCAGTAGAGAGCTTGGAAAGCAAAAGAGCTAGGATTACAACCAAGAATGGCCTACTCAGAAAAACTGAGTGTACTATTTATTCAGGGAGGAAAAATATATATTTAATGAAATAAAGGACTCTTAAGTTTTCCTGATGAAAAGACCAGAGCTGAATAGAAAATCCGATAATCAAGCGCAAGACTCAAGAAAAACATAAAAAGGTAAATATGAAAGAGAAACCAAGTGCTACCTTGACACAAGAATGAAACTCATTCTTTGTTAAAAGAATAAGTTACACATTTAACCTTGACATAAGAATGAAATAAATATTTCAAAGAATAAATTACATGTTTATTTTCTCATTAAATTATTCGTTGTTGTTGTTCAGTCATTTTAGTCATATCCCACTCTTCAAATCCTATTTGGGGTTTTCTTGGCAAAGATACTGGAGTGGTTTGCCATTTCCTGCTACAGCTCATTTTACAGATAAGAAAACTGAGGCAAATAGAGTTAAATATATTGCCCAGGATCACACAGTTTTTAAGTGTCTGAGGCCAGATTTGAACTCACAAAGATGAGACTTCCTGACTCCAGGCCTGGTGCTCTATCTACTGTACAACCTAGCCGTCCCAAGTTATTTATGCCAAAGTGTTGTTCTTGTGAAAAAAATAAAGTTAATATTATTTTATAAAATATATGGTCTTTCAGGATTCCAAATATATTGTTAATAAAGACAATGTTTTCTTAAATAAAAAAGGCACAAAGTTCTTTTTTATGTAATAAAAAAGAAATTGGCAGTCTATAACTGAAGGCCATCATTTGGGGAATGGTTGAACAAAATCTAGCATATGAATGTACTGGAATAGTGTGTAGCAAGAAATGACAAATAGTAGGAATTCAGAGAAATTTGGAATTTTGTCTGAACCAAGGAAGAAGGAACCAGAAAAAACCATACAAAGAACAAAACAATGACCCTTTGATGTAGATTTTTTAAAAACTCATTTGGTAATATGGTGGTGAAAAGAATACTGAATTTAAAGTGAGAAGGACCAAGTTCAAATCCCAGTCTTGACATTTACTACTTGGATAACCTCTGTAGGCCTCAGTTTCCTCCTAAGTAAAGTGAAGAGGGAGGATTGGATGACTTCCAAGGACCCTTCCAGCTCTAGATCTATTATCTTAAAAGGAAGCTAACCTGTAAATAAAGTAGACAATCTTGGTCACTGAGAATAGATAATAAAACCCATCTATTCTCAAAAGAGAAGGGAGGAACAATGGAGATAGAAACCAGAATTTTAAATACAATTACATTTTAATAGTTGTTTTTGCTTGTTTTCTTCCTTATAAGGGAAGGTTTAATTTTGGAGCAAGGTGAGGGAGAGGTGTTGAAACAATAGGCATTAATAAAAAAAATTTAAATAATAAAAATAAATGTAATCACCATGGATAGGAATTAACTGATGGCAAATTAAGTTCCAAATCATTTAACCACTTTAGTTCTTTTCAGTCATCTATACAATGGAGATCATCGTGTAGTTCAGGCTTTGGACTTACTCTCCCAAACAATCATATACTCTAGCAAACTAGGTTCCCCCAGATGATGGTTGGTTGCTTCTTTCCTTAGGGTTCTTGAAATTAACCTTGAACAGTTCGGGGACATTTTCTCTAGCACCATTGCTCACAGTTTCTCCTCCCATTGAATCAGTTGATATCAGTTAGCCAGCCAGACTTAAGTAGCTTTTAGAAATAGTCATTTACTACTGTAGTTTAGTAAGAGCCATTGGTCTTTGTCAATGGAGACATGGGACCTAGGTCTCTCTCTTTTCTTCACTCAACCCCCCCCCCTGCGTTGATTCTTTCTTGGGGGCTTAGCTAAAATTTCCATCCCTTACTGACCTGGACCAGTATTGGAATGCTGGGTTGAAACCTGGTTTATTATTTTATCCAAGCTCCAAAGAATGTGACTGCATCTCTTTAACCAATCCCAATTTATTATTTTTTTTGTTTATTATCATTTCATTTAACTCCATGGTTTTCATTCCTTTAAAACTGATGGGGGGCGGAGTGGGGCAGCTAGGTGGCATAGTAGATAAAGCACCTGCCCTGGATTCAGGAGGACCTAAGTTCAACTACAGCTTCAGATACTTTACACTAACTAGCTGTGTGACCCTGGGCAAGTCACTTAACCCTCATTGTCCAGCAAAAAACAACAACACAAAAAACCAAAAAACTGATTAAGGATTTCCAACTTAGTTTAATGTATTTGCTTGAGTAATTAGAGGTGTTCTAACCTGATGAAGCCATTAGAGTGTAGGGTATCTTTCTAGTTACTTTAAGTGAGTGTTAGGTGATTGAGTAATTCATTAAAGTAATACTGCCCCCTCCCCCCCACACACACACAAACACTCTTATAGTAGGATTATGGGATCATTGACCTAGAGCTAGATGGGACATCAGACACTATCTAATCCTACACTCTTATTTTGTTGATGAGGAAACAAGAGGCCTGTGCAGGTTCAGTGACCTATCTAAGGTCATATAAGTAGTAAGATAATAATAACACTTACTTCATAGGGTGGTTGTAAAGAACAAATAAGATAGTGTATGTAAAGCACTTTGCAACCTTAAAATTCTCTATAAATGTCAGCTATTATTATTCCAGATACTGTAAAACAGAACCACCTCCTAGCCTCCTTTCTTTTTAATTTATATCTACATAACTTGTAAAAGCTATTATTTGAATTGCCGCATTTCCTCCTGCAATAACAAACAGGAAAACAAATAAGCTCCTGTATGTTAATGAAATTGGTTCATAATCTCTAACTAGTCAAGGCTTTAAGAAGCAGTTGAACCTGTTTACCTGTTCAAACGGGCTGCTCAGCATCCACTGTCCTAAAACTGACAACAGTCTAGAGCATAAGCATTCGAAAACATTTAATTGGGCAACACTACAGAGAAGCAGTGAGGTAGCATGGGTGGAGCGCTCAACTTGGTTTTACCAAGACCTGGGTCAAAAATTATACCTGTGAGGTTGTGATCATGGGCAAATCAATTAGCTTCCCAGAGTTTTGGTTTCCTTATCTGTAAAATTTGGGGATAATAATAACTATACCACCTTCTGTTCAGGGTTATTATCAATCTCAAAAGAGCTAATTCTTTAAAGCAAATTTTAAATTAAAAAATAGATACTGGTTATTATTATTATTATTATTATTATTATTATTAACAGCAATCATAATAATTATCCCTTATAAGAGGTCAATTCATACAGTTATCTGAGGGTGCACTTAGCAGATAGCTTATCCTTGTAAGCCCATCAGGATGCAGTTCTACTCAAAATCTGAAATTCTTCAGGGACCATACTGTGTTTCTTTTATGGTCAAGGCAGTTGATTGGTAACACCTGCCCTTTAATTTTTTGAGGCCAAAATTTTATCTTTCATGCTATATGGTACAGAATTCTGGGGTCTCAACCAAGTACTTGCCCACATGCTTGAGCAGATTCAAGGCTCCTTTTTGATGAAAACATTGTCCTTACCCACAGGCACCCCTGCGGCCCCCATCCAAGCGGAAGTGGGCTGGCCTTCCATCTGGGCAAGAATGCAAGGCAGACTCTTAAACTTTCACAACAGAATGACAACTCTGTCTCCTGCAAGCCTTGTATCTACAGCATACGGATCCCTCTTTAATCAACAACACAGAATATTGGCACTCTGGACACTCATCAGAGAATTTAACGATAAATTGTCTGGGATCCAGCACTTGCCAAAAGCTTGTTTGAGTCATCTGATGGTTGAGAGAGACAGTCTAATGGACATATTAACTATACATTTCTCAAGAGTATCTAAGCCCTGTCCCTGTATTAATTTAGATCATTATAAATGGACATTTTGGGACTAGATATATTATCATTTTAGCTCCCCTATAGAGAGGCTTTCACTGAACTAAGATTTGATGATTAGAGTACCAAATCCCTCATCTGATGCTAACTACCTGTGAGACCTTGGGCAAGTCAATTAATTACTCTGTGCTTCAGTTTCTTCATCTGTAAACTGAGGGAGTTAGACTAAGTGACCTCTGATATTCCTTCTAGCTCTGGGTCTGTGATCAATCCTATATTAGCAGCTAAGTTGTACAGTGGATGAAGCATTAGGCCTGGAGTCAGGAAAGACCTGAGTTCAAATCCAGAAGTACACATTTATGAGCTGCTTCATCAACTATAAAATGGAGCTAATAAGAGCACCCACCTTGCAGAATTGTTGTGAGAATCAAATGAAATAACATTTGTAAAACACTTAGCACATAATAGATAATTGTGACAATATGAAAATAGACAAATGCTTATCCCCTTCCCTATATACCTTACACTGGTCTAATACTCTTCAGTTTTCCAAATGTAGAGTTATCCTAAGAAATGTTCTTTGGTGCATTAGCACTGTTACCCAGGTCCCCATGACACATGACAAATTACTACTTGAATTTAATTCCAGGAAACCAATTATCTCTGCAGATGAACTTGTATGCTCTCTTTTGTCAGCCAATGAAAACAATATAACCCATAATGTTGTTGTTGTTGTTGTTGTTGTCATTGTTGTTTTGCTTTAGATGCCAGGCAAGGATGGGGTTTGAACTGTGATTTCATTATTATAGAGAAAACCTTGGTGAGGAAATTCCCTGTATGATAGTGGGTTGGCATCTTCTCTGCAATTTAGTCTTAGAAAGTAGTCCAGTACACTGAGAGTTTGAGTGCCTTGCTCAGAATTATATAGCCAGTCTGTGTTAGAGAGAGTTTTGTATCTCTTCTGAAGCATGGACATTCATGATCTGGAGGTAACTATGGGCTCTCAAAAGCTATGTCAGTGGAGTGCAATATTTGGTGGATTCTACCAAGTTTGCAAAGTCTGAAGGATAGTACTGGTGACAAGCAGGGTCTGCTGCCCAAGCCCAACTAAGCTTGGAAAGATTCTTCAATAAATAGATTGATCACCAACTGATTGATTCTATGGCCATGACAACCCATGAAAGAAAGGTTTATTCAAAAATGATACACAAGTGTGTAAAATACCTGTGATTTTATCCATGCGGATTACCCCTATGAGTTGGCAGAAAAGTCTTAGTGGACTGCTTGAAGCATTTATAAATCGACTCTCCTGCTGATAGAGGGAGGTTTTAAATCAGACCATCCTGATTCTGAGCCCAGCACTCTGCCCACTGGGCAATACTACCTCTACAAAAAAAATATGCAGTTTCTAGAAAAGTTATTGATGTGAAAACATACAAAGGAAGAATTGAAAAAACTCAGACCAAGTTGAAATTAGAAAAAGAATGGATGAATTGAAAAGCATTATGGTTTCCTGGAGAAGCCTGACCTTGGAATAAGGAATACCTCTGTCACTTACTAGCTGCATAGCCATAGACAAGTTCTTTCACATCTTAGGGTCTTCAGGAAATTTTCTAAGAACATAGAGGGGCAGAGGTAAACCACAAGTCCAGAACAGCAACAAACTGAGTCATCTGAAATCGGGAAATATTAGATAGTGAATTGGGGAGGGGTCTGGTGTTTTAGGGAGTTTTTGTTTTGTTTTGCTTTTAAAAATCAAAATGAATGTTTCAACCCATGGTTTAAATGTCTAACAAAAGAGGATAGAGGGTAGATTAGTAGAAGAGTTAACTTGAATTTTAATGTGGTCTTCTTTTCTCCTCCTTTACAGTAGAGTATAATAATACAGGTGATGAATATTTATTCAGCTTTAATTACACTTCTTTTGCTTTAGTGCACTTTAGATTAAAGGTCTGCTTATGACAATCTTTTTTTGATGATATATTCCTACATTTTCCATCTTTTGATTTACAAATAAAACTATGATCATTATGTTTCCTTTAGCTTTAACCCCGCCCCTTCTCAATTTTGTTAATATTTATGCACTCTCATTCTATTTTTGGTAGTTTTTATGTAATGGGTAAAAATGTATACAAACCTGCCTTTTATTTACTGAAAATGTTGAAAGTCGTTATTAGTTCTTTCAGAAAAAAATGTGTCTCTCTCATACCATCTCTAACACGGGATCTATTGCAACTAGGTAAGTTTCAGTTTATGCCCAAATAATGCTTAAGCATTACCTATTTCAATTCTATAATAGGCTAGTGTGGCTTCGTTTAGACCATAATACACTAATCTAAAAGTGCTAGTGTTTGGAAGCAGATGGTAGAAAGTCATATGACAAGGCCAAGACAAACAAAACTCCTTGCATTGAAAATAAAGAGCATGCCCACATGATAGTGGAGAAAGTAAATGACGAAAATATACTGTACTCAGGCATTATCTGCACTAGGGGTGGGGGTGGGTTGGTAATATGATGTGATCATAGTAAATATCATTATTTCCCAATCAATCCATGCAACCAACTGTCTTTAACAGGTCTAGGCAGTTGCTATCTAGCAGGATCTGCACACTTTTGATTATAGCAGGTTATTAACATAAAATGAATAAGCTACAGACACACTTTTCTATAGGGAAATGTTTTGGCTCAACATTCTCTTCAGTGATCACTGAGAATACTGAAGAAGGCATTTAACTCCAATGTGTGTCTATTGAGTTTAATTGTTTTTACTTTTTATTCAGCTTTACAATTGAGTGTTTTTAAATGATGGGGCTCATCCACAAAACCTCATTCCACAAGCGAACAAACAAAAAGCTTTGGTTTTGTGTTTCTGAGGCACTAATGTTTAGAAATTAGGTTGTCAATCAACTCTGCCTCCTCCTTACAAATAAAGGATGAAAATCTCCGATATGGAATCTGAGTACAATGCAGTGATTATGGCCTTTTTCTTATGGATTGATAGGCATATTTCTTAAAATAGATTCATCTTTTGGTGTTCTGGGCAATATCTACAGAAAGTAAGAAGCAAAGAACCATAAAATCTAGACTTTGAACTACCAAAGACTCTGTGTGTGTGTGTGTGTGTGTGTCTTTCTAGCAGTTACTTTGCTAGATTTGTGAATTCATTGATACAAGTACTTACTCTAGTGATGCAGATCACAGTTCACTGGCACTTTGTCATTGGTCCATGTCCTCGCATAAATATTCCACAGGGGTCTACCCAGCATGCTGTAGTCCTTACTCTAGATCTCTTGACATTGTGTGGATATCCATGGAAAGCTATCCATTCCATTGATTATTCCTTTTTGTTGCTTTATGAGTAGTTATTATCTCAGTTCATTCATCTCTCTGAAAATATGTTTTATGGCACTCTTCTTGAACAATTCTTCATTGACAAGGTGTTTCATAACACTTATGTCTATGTTCTTTAACACTGTCTATTGGGGACCTAAAATTTTAATTCTTTAGAGACTGTTGTGTCCTATGACACAGTCACACAGACTCATCAGAAAGTTTCCCCTGCCCCTGCCTAGAACCCTGCATTCCCAATTGGTGAGGGTTCTTCATACTTAGTCCAATTCAGACCTAACACATTGCTGCTCTCTGGCTATCTTCATACTGTGCTGCCATCTCCTATACCCTTCCCTTCTACCTCTGGCTATGGAATTATCAATCAAATCAATACTACCATTCATGGTAAGTAAGTGTTGATTAATTTTCTTATATTTTGATTCACTATCCTTACTGATGCAGTCCCAAATACCCAATCCTTGACAACATTCTGTTACATATGTTGTCTTCCCTTTTGCACTTCTACCTCCAGCACATGAGACAGTGCCTGGTACATAGTAAATACTTAAAAATGTGTTTTCATGGAAGAAGAAGAAGAAGAAGAAGAAGAAGAAGAAGAAGAAGAAGAAGAAGGAGGAGGAGGAGGAGGAGGAGGAGGAGGAGGCAGAAGAGGAAGAGAAAAGGAAGAAGAAATTTTTAAAAGGTGGATTTTTCTTTCAGGGATGGGATTATCAATAAGCATTTGTTCAACCCCTACTATACATTGCCATGCACTTTATTGGGTGCTGAGGGTACAAAGACAAAAAATGAAATAATTTCACGTCAGGTCAAGAAGAATTTAATAAGCACCTACTATGTGTCATATGATGTGATAAGTGCTAAGCTGTCAAGATTATATCCTATCAGGAGAAACAAAGGCAAAAATTCAGCTCATTCTCATCCTCCTTTTCAATTTTAGGCTCAGCACATTGTTCAATCACAATGTTTGTCTAAGATATAGGTAGAGACAAATGAACTCTCTAAGCTGTCCATCCAACTAAGATATAGTCTAAAGCAGGGCTTCTTAAATTTTTTTCACTCCTGACCCTTTTTAACCTAAGAAATTTTTATGCCTCCCCAGATATATAAATATATAAAATAGGTATACATAACCTTTTACTGTTGCCAAAATTTTTGTGGCCCCCACATTCAGTTATGTGATGATATGGGGTTATGACCCACAGTTTAAGAAGCTAGGGTCTAAAGACACTTTCCATTCATTTGTTTTTCCAAATAGTATTGCCAAATAGAAAAAAATAAAGACAAATTCATTTGAATAATTATGGACCTCTCTTGGGAGGTTTTATACTTTTCCAGGACTTAATGCAATCAACTCAAGGGAATTTGTAAACCCCACTATAGAAAAATCCCTCTCCCATTTAGACTCTAGACTGGAATTCTGCATGAGGGCTGAAAACATGCTTGACTAGCATTTATCTCCTAAGTTTTTTAGTTTATTTTATTTTAGTTTTGTTTTTTTTGCAGGGCAATGAGGATTAAGTGACTTGCCCAGGGTCACAAAGCTACTAAATGTCAAGTGTCTGAGGCCGGATTTGAATTCAGGTCTTCCTGAATCCAGGGCTGGTGCTTTACCCACTGAGCCAACTAGCTGCTCCTATGTCCTAGTTTTATATCTCCTCTGGCATTAATAATTAGAGGGTCATCAAACAAAGCTGTATCTGTTGCTACATCTTTCAAATAATTATGTATAGTTTTGAAATATATGAAGTTGATACTTTGTTGCCAAAATTGCCTTTAGTTGGTATTTTGTTCTATTAAATATAAAAAAATTATAGTCAACAAACAATTAGCAGTTTGAGCTTGTATTCTCTAGGCCTTTTCGTAAATCAAGTGATTATAAAGATGTGGTCTGCTGGCATCTTATGTATTTGCAAAATTCTGGAAGCAACCAAAATGTCCAACAATACAAGGGTGATTAAATAAATGGTAGAACAATAATATATTGAAATACAAAAATGCTATTTAAACTGATAAGCATGAGGAATACAAAGAAGCTGGGAAAGATCTTTGTGAAATAATGCAAAGTGAAAAATGCTGATGCAAAACAATGAAGTATTTGCTAACGATAACCATGTTTAAAAATGTGAATGAATGAGATAAATAAAGAATAGTCATGGGGAATTGGAGAAACTGAATAAATTGTTATGCTATTCATGAGTAGAAATTCATTAAATATTATTCATAACCAATATTAGTTGATGGTATTCATGTTTAATGTTAAATTTATGTAATAATAATAAGTAAAATAGTTCATCGAAAAAGGTTGTGGTCTGTAATAGTAACCATTTGAGAAATACTGCCTGTTCTTTTCTCAAACTTTCATCTACAATGCCCTGTGTGCATGTAGGTTATAGTCATCAAAATTGTGTAGAGATGGAAAAGTAGGCATATGGGTCAGTAGTTAGTAATATCCATTTGATCCTCTTTCAATGTAGTAATAATGTCTGCACCGCCCCCCAGTCTTTTGAAATTTTCTCCTTTTTCAAATATCTTGAAAATCAATCCGTCAATGTCTTCAAAATTGTGTTGTCTCCAATACAGATAATTTCTGTATATGCTTGGTCTGGCCCAGCTACTTTTCTCATTGTTTTTAGTGTTGTTTCTATCTCTTCAGGATATATAGGGACTAAAAGAAGGGAAAAATTATCATAGAAATCTTTATATATTTTTTCTTATTTCTCATTTGTTCTTTATCTTCCTTCCAATTTCATTCTTAAATGATTTCAGGATGACAGGTAACTTGTATCTCTTGCCAATCTTTTCTTAAGCTTTTATTTGTCTCCACTCTTCTCATTGTTTTAAAATCTAATAGTGCCATCATCTTCTATCTACCTCCTTAAGATTTTTTTTGACATTTTATAATTTTATTTAAACAAAGTTCAATTTAGTTTTCATCCACAATGACTGTCTATAAGCTTTTGAAAGTGGTAACAGGCACGTAAGTAACCAAGGCATACAGCTTGTTTGGTGAATCTTCATCTTCATTGCATTTCCTGGACAAACACACTTGGATACGTTCTGTAACATTCCTTATTCCTTTGGCCCAAACAGCTTTTTTGAGTCTGGTGTCAATGCGTACATCTGGAGTTCCCATTTCTTTCATGGCAAATTTGTGGATTTCCTTGAGAGCCTGCGGAGCTCACTTTTTGAAGTCTACTCCATGAATCTGCTTGTGAATTTTGATGGTGTATTCTCTGGTCACCACCTCATTGATGGCAGAGCGTCCCTTCTTTTTCTCTCCACCTTTCTTTGCGGGTGCCATCCTGCCCGGGACCAGGTTGGAAAGGAAAGCTCCTTAAGATTTTATAAAATTAAATTTATATTTTTATACTAGTATGGTCCTTGGTTGCCACATCCCTATGGTTGGCAGGTATATAGATCAAGCATCTACTGACTGAGGTCTTTTCTAGGATATTTTGTTTGCTTTCTTGTGATGATTAATTTATATCTATTAAATTTTCTTATGAAATGGTGATAATTTTTGCCAATTTCTATGTGTTTATCCTTTTTTTTCTGCTGGTGTTTGTGGTGGTATAAACAATTTATCCAGATAAGGCAGATGAAGTCGCCCCAATAGGTTGTCAAATTTCATTTGTGTCTTTCTAAAATGGTATCTATTTTGATATTTGTCCTAACAAGTCAGTAGCCTAACTATATGGCTGGACTCACACAGCTCTTTTAGAACCAGTCATTTCCTTTTAAAATATATACAGTTTCTTTTTTCTTTTCTTTTTTGGTATTATATTGCTTAGCACTTGCCATGTCCAGCACTTCCCAGGTTTCTTCTTGAAGAAAATATCCATGATCCATATATACACAAGGCTTTGACCTCTCATTACTTACTCCTGAATGTTTTCCAACATATTGGTTTATCATTCATCCCCTATAACAATCTTGACATCAAAGTTATTAAGTACTAAAATATATAACTATTAAATTCATTGTGGTTGTTGTAGAATCATTTCAATTGTGTCCTGCCCTTTGTGTTAAGATAATGGAATTTGGTAGTGGCCAGGGTTCCAACTTGATTGACATAGTAGTATTTGAATTGGGTGTGAATGAGGAACTACTAAGTCCCACTTAAAGGTGATTAGATTTTAGCCACTAGCCCACACTGAGGTCAGTGTGTTCTCAGAGGCTATGGACAAGGACATCAAAAGGAGACTGCTCTCAGCCAATCAACTTGAAGAACCTCCCATTTCTGGGAGGAGGACAGGAAGTAGGAAGCTAAGGCTGGTGGACAGAATCTGCCTCTTTTGGTTCGAGACATCAGCGTGGTGGCAGAATTTCATGTAGGCGGTTAGGAAGGCTAAGATTTCTATGCTATAAGGAATCTGTTCTCAATCTTTCTCTCTCTTTACTATCTTATATCTTTTCATAAATCCTTAAAAGCCTAAACTCTTGGTGAATTTATCGGTGATTTTAGCCAGTTTCCCCAAAAACTAGGGGAACAAATTAGAACCCACATTTAGATTTTTAAACAACACACCTTCATGACCCTATTTGGGGTTTTCTTGGTAAAGATACTACAGTGGCTTGCCATTTCTCTATCCAGTTCATTTTACAGATAAGGAAACTGAGTCAAATAGACTTAATTGACTTGCCCAGGGTCACACAGCTAGTAAGTGCCTGAGGCCAAATTTGAACTCAGAAAGATGAGTCTACCAGACTCCAGGTCCAGCACTCTATCCACTGAGCCACTGACCTGCTCCATAATATTATATAGTAGATGATCATTAAATATATAGTAATGTATTCTTATATAGTAGATGCTTAATAAATGCTTGCTGCTTCATCTATATGGTAGAAATTTTATACCTCCTCATCCTTCAGACCATATCAGTCAATTTTTGTGTTGGCATTTCTGAAAATGCTTACTATTAGTGAAGTATTATGAGGACCTTGTATCCCATGAAATGATTTCTGGTGCTCCCTAAATGAAACCTTTTTTATGTACATAGTATGGTAAAGCCTATCCTCAGGTAAATTATATAAAAATCATTTTTGTTTCACTCTAATTCTTTAACACTGAAGCTTATACACGACTTTTATCCAAACCATAAAGCTGCAGCCAAACTAATATATTATTCTATTTTTCTTGAACTGCAATTATATTGGTACCATTGTTTCTCAGACTGATTAATTTGCTATATCACAACAGAGGGAGGGGAGGGAGAGGCAGGACATAGTTCCAAAGAAATTCCAATTGAAGTTGGACCAAAAGCTGACTTGCGACTTTAAACAATGGTCTGTCCTATTCAGCTCTGTAGTCACATTTGCACCTTGTGAACCTCCCCCTTCCTTCTGCTGGCTCTTCACACCTCCAGTGCTTTTAATGCCTGACCCCGGAGTGAGCCTTCTACAACGCTTGGCATAGGCTGGCACAAAGTGCTTGTTTAAACTTCATTCGCACCCCACTCACATATGCTATGTGAACTGGCAGACTGGTCTCATAGGGGCTATTGTTGAGGCACCAGGAAAGGGCACTTTCGACCATTATAATGGTGATACTTTTTAAACTAATTTGCTTCAAATTAGTTGGGAAGCATTATTGGGCCAAAATGGAGCCGGCCTGGAACGCTTTATTCACAGCTGACCCTGAACTAGAACAGAACTGAAAAATTGACTGGTTGAACTCTCTGAAACAAATAATGCCTGAGTGGTTTCATGCATAATAACTGCCTTTGATTTAAATGGGGCCATCAGTCAGCAGCCACGGAAGCTACAATCTAACCTATATATTTCTAAAAGGCCTCTCCCTAGAGGGTCTAAGCCTCCCAACAAGCTTGCTGTTTAAACACACAACATACTACAGGGAGAGAACGTATCCTTTACCTTAAATTTAGGGCTGTTTCAGGAGTAATGGTGTCAATGGGAGAGTTGGAATGTAAAACAGGAATCTGTTTGGTGCACCCTTCCTGATAAAATCACTGGGGGCTGTATGGTGTATAGAGAAGATGGAATGTTGTACTTAAAATCCAAAATTCCCGAGTTCAAATCTGGCCTCTGACATTTACTAACTATATAACAATGGGCAACTCTGTGAGCCTCTGGTTCTTCATTGGTAAAGGAGAGGAGGGAGAGATAATAATTGCAGTCCATTATATTACTGTGTAGAGTAACATGACCTTGGGAAAATCACTTAACCTCTTTCTGCCTTAGTTTCCTCAAATGTAAAATGACAATAATAATTGCTACCCAGTAATTACCATCCAGGGTTGTCATGAAGATAAAATAAGATGATATATAAAAGGCAATTTACTAACCTTAATGTGCTACATAAATATGGGCTATTATTATTATAAAGTGTTGGTCAATTTTAAAACATTAATGTTCTAGCTATCCTTTTTTAAAATTTGAAGTTTCAAGGAAGGAAGGAAATAAGCATTGAATGCCTACTATGCTCCAGATACTGTGCTAAGCATTTTCTAAATGTTATCTCATTTTATTATCATAACAATTCTAGGAGTAGGTGCTATTACTATCCCCATTTATAGATGAAGAAATAGAGACAGACAGAAGTTAAATGGATTGTCCAGGATCATACAACTAGGAAGTATTTGATGCTGTATTTCAATTCAGGTCTTTCTGATTCTAGGTCTAGTGCCCTAGAGGTGCCTCTTTTAACCCTGGCAATATTCCTTTCTGAAATATAGAAAAAATAGATAAGCCCTGATTTTAACCAAACAAAAGAGATAGCTAGTTCTATGCTTTCCATTTAGCTCAAAGAATTCCCCAAAGTGATTTCCCCTCTCCCCTTAGTTTTTCAATAACTTCAGTCAGTGGCTCACAAAAAGAAATTGGTCTGAGCACTCTACTTGCTAAGGCTCACTCATTTTTCACGATTCTTAATAGGCAGTATTCTCAATTATTACGAGGTGAAATCTTTATTATGGTCTTATAATAATGACAACAATAATAGTTCATATTTATATAGCACTTGAAGGTTTACCCAATTATTTACATATATTATATTATTTGATTCTCACAACAACCCTGGGAAGTAGGTGCAATTATTATCTCCATTTTATGGGTGAGGACACTTAAGCAGACAAAGGTTGAGGGCCTTCCCCAATGTCACACAGCTAGTGTTTGCAATAGGATTTAAGCTCAGATCTTCCTAGCTAAACAAGGTAAACTACCTAAAGTTACAAATTTCCACATCAAATTTCTCTTTCAACTCCCACATAATAGTGTCCTACTGTATTTGTCAATCATTTGAGACTTTATGTCTTTTCAAAACAAATACATGCTTACATGCTTGAGACATATATGATAAACTCTAGAGGCAAACAAAAAAGGAGATAGCCCTAAGTCACTTTTGACAAGATTTACTCCTCAAAAGCTGACAGTGCAACAAAGACTTCATATCATTACTCCAGACCTGACAAACCACTTACATTAAAGTCAAAGGCATGTCCTAATCGTCATCTATGTAGCCACTTTTTCCCCATTTTTTCCCTTTGCATTTGTATGCTAATCATGAGGAGCAAAAATAGACTTAGATTGGAAATCAAAGATTGGTTGTATACAGGTAATAGAGTGCTTGAACGTTTTATTTAAAGATAGAAGGCTCTTGAACCAGGCTTTATTATTGAACTAAGACTATCTATCCTTTTTGACACTTTTTAAATTAAGTTCTTCCTCTAATTTATGTTTTTGTCAGCTTTCTTCCTTTACCTGGCTTTAAGCTGCTTTTTTTTCCCACTCTAAGTAATAAACTACTCTGAAGCAGAGGGAAAAAAATTTTAATGACTCCAGGAATTCATATTAACAAAATGGATCATTTGTATACAGCCATAGAATTATGAACCCTTTTGAAATATCTGCCAGGAGGTTTTACCTGAAGGTACAAGACTACCATAACAAGGCTCAAAATTTCATTTTCTCTGTCTAGAAATCCGTGCTATCCTTCGGTAAGTGTGGTGCAATATATATGTTTTTAAACGGGAAGACAAGCTCCTTGAGCACTGTATTATAAGGTCAAAAGTAGTCAACTTAGGGAGATCAAAACAATTGTGGAGGTCAAAACCACTAGCCTTTCCACCCTCGGACAGAAATTGACAAGCTCCACTAAGGTATATAACAGATCAAATAGAAATCATTTTTGTTTGCCTGGATTTGCACCACCAGTTTTGTCTGCCCCTTCATTGGATGCTCAATCTACCTCCTTATTATCATTAATCTAACCAGTGTGTCTCTATCCCGTCTCACTTCCATAGAGTTTGAAAGAGCTTCAGGCAGACAGAACAGGGTAGCAGCTGCAGGGTGATGAGTGGGGGCAGCTAGATAATCTGCTGTGATGTCTTGTTGGAGAAAATTTGGGACAATGTAATTTCCCCAACTTGACATGATCCCTGCCAGGATAATGCAAGCTAAAACATAACATGCAAATTCCTCAGCTTCACTGAATTATCTTCATTTTCACATTACAGGTATTCAAAAAACTATATATGCTTAGTGGTCAGATGGAAGTTCAATTTATAGCATCCTCAGGTTTGAGAGAATGGAAAACAGATTCATTTTGTTGTTTAGTTGTCTCAGTCATATCTAACTCTGTGACCCCATTTGGGGTTTTCTTAGGAAAGGTACTGAAGTGGCTTAACATTTCCCTTTCCAGCTTATTTTATAAATGAGGAAACTGAGGCAAACAGGGTTAAGTAACTTGCCCAGGGTCACACAGATAGTAAGTGTTTGAGGCCAGATTTGAACTCCCAAAGATGAGTCTTCCTGAATCCATGCTGGGCACTTGAATTAACTGTATAACCCATTCAAGTCAGTGAATCCCTCTGGGCCTCATTTTGCTCATCTGTAAAAAGAACCATTTCATGAAGAAAGGTTCCTGAGCAGCACCTGGAGCTACTGGGGAACTGTTAATTCAATAAACATTTATTAAGCATTCACTATGTACAGGATGAATTGGCTTCTAATTGTATTTCCTTTGCCTGGAATATTATAGCTACTTAATAAATTCTTGCTTATTCATTCATTAATTCTAAGGTTCCTTCCTTTAAAGGATCCTTGAAAGGATGCTTCAAAGTTCAATAATTTTCCAATCAAATTAATCTTTTCAGCAGCTCTATTTTATATGCTATCATTTCTTTCCAGGCCTGTCTCTTTATTGTCCATAGTGCATCACACTAATTTTTTCTTTACATCATTGTTCATACTAGTTCACTTTGGGGAATACCTGTCCTCCTTCCCTTCACTAAATACAGTCATTCGTCGATGCCTATATGAAGATCCGTCTCCTTCATGTCTTCCAACTAGTTTCAAGCTTGGCCATTTTTTACTCCCTAAATCCTTTGTTGTCTTTACCTTATCTTTTGGTACATCATAATATTCATTGTAGCAATTTTGCTGTGTCATTTTAAAAATCTTTCTTCTATATAATTGTTTCATATATCTCAGTCATATCATCTTGTTCCTCCAATTATATTTTGCTTGAGGGAAGATATCATATACTTATTTTAAAGAAAAAAATCTTCTATAGTGTCTAAAACAGTACTAAGCAAATAAAAGAAACTCCATGAGTATTTGAAAAGGCAGCACAGCAGGGCGGGGAACAAGCGACCTGGACCACTAGGTGGTACAAGGGATGGGGTATTGGACTTATATTCAGGAAAACCTAAGTTCAACGCCTGCCTCAGATCTGTATTAGCTGTGTGAAGCGGAGTAAGTCACTAACCCCTCTCAGCCTCAGTACCCTTATCTGTAAAATGGTGATAATGATACAATCTACCTCACAGCTCAGATACCATCTTTTACACAAAGTCTTTCCTAATTCTTCCCTTCCACACACACTGCTAATGTTCTCACTTCCTGAGTATCTTGTATTTAACTGCTTTGTGTACTCATATATGCATGTATATATCTGTCTGTACATATGAATTTTATTAAAATCATTTTACTCTGTGTATATTTTTTATGTATTTGCCATTTTCCCCATTAGTATTATAAAGAATTAATTGTTATTTGAGGTTTTTATGCCTTGGCGCACACTGGCCTGGGGCTCCGCAAACCACACGGTGCTCCACCCACTGGTTGTAGCCATTGCCATGGTGCTGCCACCTCACATCATCACCACTCGCCAACGCCTACATGGGCCTGGCAAAATTATAATGATTGGAAGCCTAGTGAGGGCAGTCACATGACTGTCAGAGTGGCCATCCCATTGGCTGGGGCTGTGTGGGGTTTTTCTGGGATTGGGGGAGGAGAATTGGGCATTCTAGCTGGACACTGGAAGGTGACAGGAGTTCTGCCGCGTATTCTCAGCTGATTCCTGGGCGGTGGTATCTTTTCTGGTAGTATAATTTCCCTTCTCCCATTTTATTTCCTTTCCCTTGATCCTACTGATCCTGTGTGTGTGTGTGTGTGTGTGTGTGTGTGTGTGTGTGTTTTAAGTTCATTCCTGTTAAAATAAATCCTGTTCTGTTTTAAGGGAGGCTGCCAGTCTCCTTCCTTGTCCCAATATCGCGGCGAGCTGCTTAGCTAACACTCCCCAATTAAAAATTGGTCCCCACAGTATGTTAGTTCCTTGAAAGTATAAATCATTTCATTCTTGTTTATACTTGTATCCCCATAGCCTAATACGGTGATCAGCACCTTGAAAGAGCTTAATACTTATTGATTTTTTTTAATTTGAAGGTTGTTATGAGGATTAAAAGAGATATTACACAGTGTTTTGAAAACCATAATGTGCTATATAAATGCTATTACTATTATAATATCATCATTATTAGTGGATATCACACGAGTCAGGAAGATTTGGATACAAATTCCACCTCAGGCACTTCTTAGTTTTAGATTCCTCAGCAAGTTATTTAACCTTTCTCAGTTTCTGTTTCCTCAGCTATAATATAGTAATAATAATAACTCAGTCAGTTGGTCAATAATCATTTTTTATTGCCAACTCTATTCCAGGCACTACTAAGTACTAGGGATACAAAGAAAGGTAAAGGGCAGTCTCTGCTCTCAAGAAGCTCATAGTCTAATGGGAATTAACTGTATTTTACCTCATTGTGTTGTTGTAGGGAAAACATTTTTTAAATCTGTAAAGAATTTTTGAAATCTTAAAGTCCTCCATAAGTATTAGTTATTATTTAATTTAATTTAAATATGTCCATCTGAAAGAACCTTTGGCATGTTCTATTTTCTAATAGGTCAGGATTTGAGTCTATTCAATTTTTGGACAATTCTTCATTTTCCCTCTGACATGGGCTATTGCACAAAATCTAATATAACAGAGAATAATGAAGGGGGGGGCAGGGCAGCTAGGTGGCGAAGTGGATAAAGCACCAGCACTGGATTCAGGAGGACCTGAGTTAAAATCTGGCCTCAGACACTTGACACTTACTAGCTGTGTGACCTTGGGCAAGTCACTTAACCCTCCTTGCCCTGCTTTAAAAAAATAATAATAATGATGAACAGCACACCTATTCCTGACCCCTCAAATTCTTATCAAATTAAATTTAGGCCACATTCAGCTGTTAAAACCACCCTAACAGTTTGGATAGAAAGAGGGTTACAGATTGTTAGTGTCTTGTTAAGGTTTAATGGTCTCAGATGCTTTAAGACTTTAAAAAAATAGAATTATGTTCTTGAGGCATTTCTCTTACAGGATCAACTCTCTGTTGGAAAAAGAAAATGAACTAAATTTAGGCTGAATTGGAAACTGTCCCAAATTGAAAACAATTATTAAAAGCAACCAACTCTCCAGGTTGCAGAACATGAGACTGTGGTCCCAAGTCAACTAGGGGCTCTAGTGTATTTGAGTGAGGTAGGAGTGGGGATAATTCTCCATCAGCTAAGAAAACCCAAGGATCTCTTATTCACAAGGACTATTCCTTGCAATTGAACTGTTGTATTATAAAAAAAAGGACATGGAAGAGATCCTAGATTCAGAATTGTGATGGGAAATGGTTAATCCAATTCAACAAATACTTTATTAAATACTTACAATGTTTGGGTGCCATTTTGCTGGGTGATATTTATAAAGAGAAGAAATAAAATACTGACCCTGACCTCAGAGAGCTTACAGACTTATAGGGGTAATGTGACATGTACAAAAATAAATAGTATGTAACATAAAAGGAATGAACTAGGCATAAAATTATGAGTAATTTGAGGAGAAATACCTCATTTTCAGATAGGAGAATCAGAAATTTCAATAAGGAGGTGGCACCTGAGTTGGGTCTTGAAGGAAGGGAGGGACAGATTTCAACAGGAGATGGGGAGAAGAATGAGATGTTCTACATTCTGAGCAAAGACATGGTGAAAGGAAAGGGTAGGACTAATACAGTTTGACTGGAATGAGGAGTATAAGAAGGGCAATAATAGTAAGAACTAGATTGTACAGTGTCCTGAATACTATGGCCTTAGTTTCTGGCCAATAATTCAAAGCTAGGTTCCTGGTGTGTATTGGAATTGTGACAGTCCAAGGGGCCCTCTGAGGCTCTGGGGACATCCCATCCCCCTGCTACCACATTGGGAAGTCTATGAGGGCCTTGGGACATGTATGCCTCTAGCTGCCCCCAACTGGCTACATGGTGACTCAATGTCACCTACAACCATTTCTCTAAAACCTTATTCTTTTTCTGTTTGCCTTGGAGACCTGACTTGGAGGTCCTGTGCATTCTGTGAAGCATGCCAATGTAGTACAAAAGAGGGTCTGTCAAGCTGAATCTTGTGGGGTTCTTTCCACGTCTGTTTTGCCCATATGTACCGGCCTATTCTCCAAACCCCTTAGTAAATACCTAAATACAATTCAAATGGGGGAAAATAGAAACTTACAGAGCTGCTAAATGATAATGCCCAAGTTGCTCAATCATAACTAGAGTTTATTATTTTTTAAAATACATTATGTGTGGGGGCAGCTAGGTGGTGCAGTGGATAGAGCACCGGCCCTGGAGTCAGGAGTACCTGAGTTCAAATACAGCCTCAGACACTTAACACTTACTAGCTGTGTGACCCTGGGCAAGTCACTTAACCCCAATTGCCTCACTAAAAAAAAAAAAAAAAAAAACGTTATGTGTCTGACAAACTTCCTAGTAAAGTGACTAGAGTGATAGAGTCAGAAGAAGCTGGGTTCTAATTCCAGCTCACATACTTCCTAGCTGTGTGACCCTGCCTGAGTCACTTAACTTCCCTGACCCTATTTTCTCATCTGTAGAATGGGGCTGCTATTAGCACCTACCTCACAGGATTGTTGTGAAGATCAGGTGAGATAATACATGTAAAGCACTTTGCAAACTTTAGATTATTTTGCAAATGGAAGCTGTTATTATTATGTGATGAACTCCCTCACCAGAAATAGCCATTGATTACATAGCCAAATTCACTGTAGTGTAATTACCTTTCAGTAATTTAAATGCCTTAAATTTAAATTTAATGCCTTAAAATCAAATTTTGGTTCCCACCTACAGTGCAGAGACCGAGGCTCTGCTATTAAGGGTCACAATATTTACTCTGAGCAGCTATGTGGTGCAGTGGATATAGTGCTGGTCCTAGTTCAAATCTAGCCTCACACACTTACTAGCTGTGTGACTCTGGGCAAATCACTTAACAGTTTGCCTCAGTTTCCTCATCTGTAAAATGAGCTGGAGAAGGAAATAGCAAAACATTCCAGTAACTTCACACAAAAAAAAATCCAAAAAACAAACAAAACAAATGGGGTCAAAAAGATTGTACACTACTGAAAAAACAACTAAACAAAATATTTACTTTAATTCTTTAAAAGTTTTGTGGTTGTGTCAGTCTGGATATAGCCTCTATTCATACAGATAGCAATGCCTACATGCTTTAATAAAGGGTCCTTATCAATTTCTGTGGCCAAAACAATTCATTACCTGGTGGTCAGAGCCTCAGTGATAAATCTCTCTGAATTTAGCTAGGTTGGCTTTCGATGGGAAGTTCCTTGTCAGGTCTATACCTGAAGTCTTTTCCAGCCTGGAAAAGCCCGTATACCATTTTTTAAAAAGGTGGTGGTAGGGGTGCAGGGTTGAGTGAGAGATGCTATTATTTCTTCTCTCCTAGCTGTCTTACATTACATTACATTGAAGAAGTGGTAATTCTGCCCCCTGAATTCAAGGATACCCTCTGCTACCCTGCCTATGTCATTCAGCACTTCATTTGGTATTCCATCCATATATATTTTCCATTCTACAGTTGTGACATGTTTCATGCTCCTGGCATTGCACCATCTGAAATATAGGAGAGAAAGACCTCATTTTTCTTTCATACAATTTAATGGGAGTGGTGATGGCATAGTCAGTAATTATGCATCTTGGTTGCTATAGATATCATCAGTGTTACTAATAGAGATAAGACACATAAAGCAATTGAAGGACTCAGTGCCTTTTCTGATGGTTAAAATAGAGCAGCAACAGGTCTGAAAGCAAGTTGTGCATGCACTTATACACACATATACACGAAGAGATTCTAAGTACTATATAATGAGAGGAATTTATCTTCTCCAACTGAAGGCTTTTCAATACTCCTATTATCAAACTCTATGTCTAAGATGTTTTTTATCGTTTTAATTTTGACATATACTTGCTTTAATGTTTAAATTGTGAAATGAATTGAGGTTAAAAAAAAGAAAAGAAATTAATTGAGGTTGATTGAGAGGCAGTATATATAGCCGCAGTGGTGTTACACTCAACTAGAACCCCTAATATGTGTCAACATATTAGAAAACTACAAATTAACAGTATCTATGTTGTATTGTGTTTTTATTTATTTATGTTTTTTTAAAAACATTTCCCAATTACATGTTAATCTGATTTGGGCAGCACTCTAGAGTTTTGCTGGTTTCTGGCTATGAGCTCTGAGTTTGATACCTCTGGATAGTGGATAGAGAGCTTCCTTCAGAGTCAGAAAGTTCTGGCCTTGTGTACTACCTCTGACTAGTAATAACTGTGTGATCCTGAGCAAGTCATATATCCCTTTAATGCCCTAGGCAACTCTCTGAATAGAAATTGCTCATCAGTTTTTGTTGTTTGTCCTTTGTTTTCTAAGAGGACCAAGACATTGGGGTGATGTCATGACTTGCACTGAATTGGATTTAAATGACAGAGGGCTGTGCAAGGTCACCAACCTCACTCCTCCAGATTTTTAAGGCAATTGGGGTAAAGTGACTTGCCCAGGATCACATAACTAGTAAGTGTCTGAAGTCTCAGATCTTCCCAACTTCAGGGCTGGTGCTCTATCCACTGCACCATCTACCTTTCCCTGCCAATTTGTAGTGGCAGATGGAATCCCTTACTCTGTACCCTAATGAAATCACAGATCAAATAAGAAACAATAGTGGTGTGGTGGTTTTGCTGTGGGAAAGAGGTTTAGTTGAATTTCGGGGGAGGTGGGATTGTTTAAAAAAAAACTCTTGAATCTTTTCTTAGAAATATGGATTTTAAAGATACTTTCTAAAATTACGATTTTGTACTTATACAATTATTAGAAAAATATATAATATAGTATATTGAGTACTTGTTCTAAAGTCAGGAAGACCCAGATTCTAAGCCAGTCACTGATATTTATTAGTAATGTGACCATGGTCACGTAAACCTCTCAGAGCCTCAGTTTTATCATCTGTAAAATAAGGATAGTAATGCCTATACTATCTGCCTCACAAGGTTCTTGTGAGATTCAAATTAACTAATATATGTTAAGTACTTTACATACTTTAAAGTGCTATATACATTACATTCTAGTTTGCTGTATACATACATTTTTGTTTTATATGTCAATTGTAAAGAATTAATTGTTATTTGAGGTTTTTATGCCTCGACAAGCACTGGCCTGGGGCTCTGCAAACCGCACGGTGCTCCACCCACTGGTTGTAGCCATTGCCTAGGCTCTGGCACCTCACCACTGCTGAAGCCTACATGGGCCTGGCAAAATTATAATCATTGGAAGCCTAGTGAGGGCAGTCATGTGACTGTCAGAGCGGCCATCCCATTGGCTAGGACTGTGTTGGGTGTTTCTAGGTTTGGGGGAGGAGAATTGGGGATTCTAGGTGGAAGCTGGAAAGCGACAGGCGTTCTGCTGTGTATTTTCAGCTGATTCCTGGGCCGTGGTATTTTTTCAGGTATTATAATTTCCCTTTCCCCATTTTATTTCCTTTCCCTTGATCCTACTGATCCTATTTGTGTGTTTTTTAAAGTTCATTCTTGTTAAAATAAATCTTGTTCTGTTTTGAGGGAGGCTGCCGGTCTCCTTCCTTGCCCCAATATTGGAGCGAGCCGCTTAGCTAGCACTCCCCAATTAAAAATCGGTCCCCACACAATAATCCAGGGGCAGCTAGGTGGTACAGTAGACAGAGCATCACGCCTAGAGTCAGGAAGATCTGAGTTCGATTCAGGCCTCAGACACTTACTAGATCCTGGGCAAGTCACTTAACCGTGTTTGTCTAAATTACCTCATCTGTAAAATAAGCTGGAGAGGAAATGGCAAGCCGCTCTAGTATCTTTGCCAGGAAAACCCCTAATGGAATCACAAATAGTAGGATACAACTGAACAACAGCAAAACAAGAAGAAATCAATAATCCATACACGTCCCTCAGGCCTTTCTTTAGTATATACCCAGACCATCAGGACTAGTCCAAACTAGAACATTCTTTGGGAATAAAAGTCCGTGATTTTCATGAATCTTTGAAACATTGTCAGGTTAATTGATGAAGTGGCCAGTAACGTCAGTCATAACCTTTCGAGGATTTACACCACCCAATTTACTTCCCAATCAATGTAGGGTAGTTGCAGATGAAGCCTGATGGAGTGTTGCACTTGGAGGCAAGAAAAGTGTTTGCATCCTGGCCCTGATTTAGCCTGGAAGGGTAGAAGAGAGCTCTGTTTCTGAAGTCAGAGGACCTGAGTTTGAATGCCATCTTTGATGTTCTCTATATGACCCTGGGCAAGTCACCTCATCTCCCTGGAGCTCAGTGTCTCATTTATAAACTGAGGGAATTGGTCTAGAGGGCCTCTGAGTTCCCTTCCAGTTCTAGATCTTTGGCCCTATGACTTAACAGCTATAGTACCACGGATAACATTTTCCATCTCTGAACCTCAGTTTCCTCATCTAAGCCAGAAGGATAATACCTTTAATAATACTTTTGCAGGGCAGCTAGGTGGCGCAGTGGATAAAGCACTGGCCCTGGATTCAGCAATACCTGAGTTCAAATCCGGCCTTAGTCACTTGACAATTACTAGCTGTGTGACCCTGGGCAAGTCACTTAACCCCCATTGCCCTGCAAAAAACAAAAACAAAATAATACTTTTGCCACCTCCCTCAGAACAGTTGCTGTGAAGACAGTGCTTTGGAAACTTTTAAGTTCTATAGAAATGTGAACTTTTATTATTAATATTGCAACTATCTATAGTAGAAACCAATCCTAGGAATTGAGAAAAGAAAATGCTGATTCCCCCTCTTCCTTTGGTAGGAACTATGCCTATCACTTTTAACCTAAGTTTAAAAAGCATTTCTAGGGGCAGCTAGGTGGTGCAGTGGATAGAGCACTGGCCCTAGATTCAGGAGGACCTGAGTTCAAATCTGGCCTCAGACCCTATTTTCTATTTTCTAGAACAACTTTGGATAGTAGGTGCTATTATTATTTCTATTTTAATGATAAGGAACCTGAGTCCAGAGGTTTAGTGACTTGCCTAGGATCAAGACTTAAACTCAGGTCTTCTTGACTCCAGACCTGTCTACTAAATAGAGTAGATAGATAAAGTAGACTCTATCTACTGCATCACCTAGGTATTAAAAAAAAACTGCCTTCATTCTGACTTTGCCACAACCTTGTCTTACTATCTCCTAAAGTAGCCCATCCCATTTTCAGGTACCTCTAATTGGTATAAAGTTTTTTCTTGCATCAAACCTAAATCTATCTCTGCAGCTTCTGCCCTCCTGCTTCTAGTTCCAGCCAAGAAAATGTAAGTATAATTCCTCCTCTAGATCAGAGCTTCTTAAACTTTTTTCATCTGCTACCCCTTTTTGCCTGAGAAATTTTCATGCAACCTCGGGTATATAGGTATATAAAACAGGTATATATAACCTTTTAGTGTTGCCAAATTTTTCTTGACCCCCACATTCAGCTATGTGAGCCTGTATGGGGTTGTGACCCACAGTTTAAAAAGCCCTGCTCTAGATAATGGCCTACCTGAAGATAATTATGAAGTTCCATAGCAGTGGTATGCTGTATCTAGCTCTAATCAACTTGCCATAGACTTAAATTTTCATTTTCAGGGTCAACATTTATACCTCAGAAATTTGCCACCACTACAAATCAGGAATCGACTTATTGTTTGTTGATCTCCTAGATTTAACAAAGTGTTAATAATGCAGGTGAAACTTAAAAGTGTATGCCTATATTTTCACCCTTTTCCCTCCCCACAAGAATGTAGTTATTAAACAATTACCAATATAACTTTGTTTTGTTCTATAAACATTGTTTGAGCTCAGTAGGAATGAAGTAGAAGACTCAGGAAAGCAAGTTCTGAAGCCTGGTGCCCGTAGGCTAATAATAGTAACTACTAGTAGTAGTAGTAGTAGTAGTAGTAGCAGCAGCAGCAGCAGCAGCAGCAGTAAAAGTAAAATAATAAACGTCACTTAAATAGCACTTTAAGGTTTGCTAAGTACTTGATGTACTTATCTCCTCTGAACCTCACAACACCCTTGCATCTGCATCTTCTCTTTCCTAGGCTAAATATCTTCAGTTCCTTCAATTAGTTCTTATAGAATATGAACTTGAGACATTTCAGTATCCTGGATGCCTCTCTCTGTACATCTCCTCCTTAATCAAAGTCTTTACTGAAATGCATTACTCAAAATTAAACAGAACTATGGGCATGGTCTGACCAGGGTGAAAGAAGTCAACGTTATCACTTCTTCCATTGTGGAAACTCTACCTTCTTCAATGCAGCCTAAGATCTCTTATGATAAAGTTGATTTCTTTACTCTATTCAATGTTCAATTCAAAGCAACAGTCATGTGCAAGGAGGCATTATATACATGCACATGGTGGGAAACTGTTCAAATCAGCATTTGAATCCAGGTCCTCTGACTTCCAGTCCAGTCTTCTTTTCACTAGAACGTACCTCTCAAAAGATAAGAAAGGGCAGGGTGAGCCCGTTTGTTATTGAGGTATACTGAACATACACTGTGTAACTGTCACAACATATAACACAACACTGTGTCATGTGTGAAGTACGGTACACCTCACAAAACCAGACAAAAATGAAAATAATAACATTTTACATTTGCTATCACTTGTCAATGTTTGATTTTTTTAATAAAATGATTCCTGTATTGATGACTGTAATGAAAAAAGGACACAGAGAAGTTCCGTAGGTCCCTACGGTTGTGTAGTTTATACATGACAGACTGTGAATTTGCCCTGGCAAGGACCTGGTGTTTCTTATTTCTTTTTCTAAATACTCACTGGCTACATTAGTTTCTTCTATGCAAACCTCTAAGGAATTAGGGTAAAGCTATTTGTAGCATGAGCAATATAATTTAAAAGCAAAACCAAAAGTTATTTATTGTCATTTTCAAAACACAGCCAATGAGAGCTTTATAAAATGGTGTTGTTAGCCTTAGGTCCATTTTCTGTGTTCCAATGACAACCTTGGTCAAATACTTCCTTTAGTAAGTGAGTAAGGATGAAATTACACATAATGCGGTTGTTTCCTGAAACATTCTTTTCAATAAAGTGTCATCCAACCCTTTGTCCCATCTCAAAGGAATAATTAGTTGTCCTGATGGTTCAGAAAGGGATACTACTATGTGATTATAAACCTGTTTCTCCCTCCTTCACCTTGAGGGTTTTTTTTTCCTTTTAGTGAGGCAAGTCAAATACAATAGAAATGACTTTTTTTTAATATCCAAAAGTATGGAATTCTCTTTTTTCATCTCTGACTTTAGACAAGCCAACCAATAATTGGTTAAGATATTTTTTCTTGAAAACAAACAAACAAAAAACCCAAACCTGAGCATTTGATTTGAAACAATTGCTGAAGTAGGCTGCAAATGAAAAACAAATATTTTAGAAAGCATAGCATTGATTATTGCTACCAAAATAATCAACAAGACTTTCTGCATAATCAATCAGAAGAAAGGCAATGTGATGCAGAGGAAAGATTTCAGGACTCTGGTGCAGGGGACATGAGTTCTAATCATGGTTATTCTATGTGCAGCCTGCATAACCTAAGGTTAATCAGAGCTTTTCTGGATCTTTGTTATAAAAGGAAGAGATTGATTTATGTGATGCAGCATAGCATAATGGATAGGGCACTGGGCCTAGAAGTCAGGAATCATTAGTGCTCATAAATAAATATGCTTGTTGGGGCAGCTAGGTGGCACAGTATATAAAGCATTGGCCTTGGATTCAGGAGGACCTGAGTTAAAATCTGGCCTCAAACACTTGACACTTACTAGCTGTGTGACCCTGGATAAGTCACTTAACCACAATTGCTTCACCAAAATAAATAAATAAATAAATAAACAACAAACAAGCAGATGAATGAATGAATATGCTTGTCTAACCAATGGAGGCATTATACCAGACTAAGAGTAACAGGTTGAAATCAAGAGACTTAGGGACTAACCCTAATTCTTAGAATATAGACTCCTTGAAGGTCAAGACCTAATCTTTGGTGTGTTGTAGTATATAACAAAAGACACTACAGGATATTGAAGTCATGAAATAGCTACATGGATTTGCATATCCCTTAAGGGACCTTAATCCTTTTATCTCTTAAATGGTCATACTTTTTTGTATCTATAAAAATTATTAAAACAATGAAGAACACGAGATTGATAGCATTGTGAAATATAAAATGGGTGATTTTGGTTACATTAAATTAAAAAGGGGTTACACAAATAAAAAAAAGATAGCCAAGATTAGAAAAAAAAAGCAGAAAATTTGGAAAAAAATTATATACAGTTTCTCATATAAAAGTCCAATATCTCAAATGTATAGAGAACATATATAATCATGAGTCATTCCCCAATTCATAAATGGTCAAAGGATATGAAGAGGTGGATTTTGGATGAATGAATTAAGGCTACATATAGTCATAAAAATTTTCTAAATTATTATTCATTAGAGAAATACAAATTAAGACAACTTTGAGAAATCATTTTATACTTATTGGATTGGGTAAAGTGATAGAAAAGGAAAATGACAAATGTTGGAGGGTATGTGGAAAAATTAGGACACTAATATCTCTTAAAAACCTTCATTTGATTCTACTGTCCCTGAGGGGCTATCATTCTCTATGTCTCTAGCTCTTTGGAACTAAACTCTTAGTACCCCTGCTTCCTTTGCTTTCAATCTCTTCTAAAACCTCTGCAATCTGGTTTCTAACCCTCATCATTCAAATTAAGCTGTCCTCTCCAAAGTTACTAATGATCTTGTAATTACCAGACTGAATAACCTTTTCTCAACTCTCATCACACTTGATTTCTCTGTAGCATTTGACACTGGATGCAAATTCCACTCGCACCCCACACAGTACCCCCATGAATACACTTTATATTTTTGTAACATTGCTGGTTCTTCTTTCTGTCCAACTTTCCTTATGCTTCTCCTTATTTCTTGTTTCTTTTTTTTTTTTTTAGTGAGGCAATTGGGGTTAAGTGACTTGCCCAGGGTCACACAGCTAGTAAGTGTTAAGTGTCTGAGGCCAGATTTGAACTCAGGTACTCCTGATTCCAGGGCTGGTGCTCTACCCACTGTGCCACCTAGCTGCCCCTATTTCTTATTTTTAAAATGTATTTATTGATTTATTTAACTATTTGTTTCTTTCTTCAGCTATTTATTATCCCTCCTTTCAGTTAAACAAAAAGTTAAAAAGAAAAGAAAAAGACAGTCCTTCTAACAAATATGCATAGTCAAACAAAGCAAATTCTCTCATTGGACATGTCAAAAATATATGTCACTTTATGCACAATGGACCCATCACTTCTGTTAGGAGGTGGGTAAAATCTGTTTCATCATAGGTCTCTGTAAACATGGATGGTCATTGAATTGATCAGAATTCTTAAGTTTTTTAAAGCTACACTTCTTTGTGATGTTGTTGTCCTTGTATATGTTTTCCTGGCTCTGCTTACTTCATTCTCTATCAGTTCCAACTACTTAAGATTCTCTACTATCATTTCTTTTGTGATTTCTTACTAAACCATATTCTATTATCTTATAGAACACAATTCCTTTAGCCATTCCCAAGTTAATGAACAATTCCTTAGATTCCAGGTCTGTGATTTTCTTTTTTTTTTCCCTTTTAATTTTAATTTAATTTTGTCTCTCCCTCTTCCAAATCACCCTCCATTAAATTACCAGAGTGATTTTTTTAAAAAGATGCCTAATTTATTTACTTATTTCATTATTTTTTGTGGGACAATGAGGGTCAAGTGACTTGCCCAGGGTCACACAGCTAGTAAGTGTCAAGTGTCTGAGGCCGGATTTGAACCCAGGTCCTCCTGAATCCAGGGCCGGAGCTTTATCCACTGCACCACCTAGCTGCCCCCAGAGTGATTTTTTTAAAGCCATAATTCTAGCCGTGTCACACCCCTATCCTATAATTTCTAGTGGTTCCTATTCCCTCTAGAACCAAATATAAGTGCCTATATTCAATATTTAAAGTTGTCCCCAACCACAACTCTTTCTGGTCTTTTAAAGCTTTATCTGTCTCTACACATTCTGCCATTCATCCATATTAGCTTATTTACAGTTCTCTAAACACAAAAGTCTACCTCTCATCTCTATGCCTTTTCTTTTTCTTTTTCTTTTTTCTTTTCTCTCTCTCTCTCTCTCTCTCTCTCTCTCTCTCTCTCTCTCTCTCTCTCTCTGAGCAATGAGGGTTAAGTGACTTACCCAGGGTCACACAGCTAGTAAATGTCAAGTTTTTGAGGTCAAATTTGAACTCAGGTCCTCCTGAATCCAAGGCCAGTGGTTTATCCAATGCACCACCTAGCTGCCTCTAATAATTAAGATGTTTTTTTGTTTGTTTTTTGTTGGTGGTGGTGGTGGTTTTGGGGGGGGGGCAGTGAGGGTTAAGTGACTTGCCCAGGGTCACACAGCAAGTAAGTGTCGAGTGTCTGAGGTCACATTTGAACTCAGGTCCTCCGGAATCCAGGGCCAGTGCTTTATCCACTGTGCCACCTAGCCGATGGCCCCTCTATGCCTTTTCACTGACTGTTCCCCATGCCTAGAATTGTCTGCGCCTTCATATGTCCAGCTTTTATTTTCCTCTGTCTTCCTTCAAAACTCAGCTCAAAGTATATCCTTTGCAGGAAGTCTTTTCCAACCACCTCCAACTGCTAATGCCTTCTCCTATCAGATTACTTTTCATCTAATCTGTACATATCTTCTACATACCTAGAAAAAATGTTGTAAAGTATTTGAGGACAGGGCCCACGTTGCATTTCTTTGTATCTTCTGTCCTTAGTGTAGTGCCTGACACATAGTAAGTACAGTTATCCCTTCTTCATTGCGACTTTCCCCATTGCTGTTTTGGTGTATCACAGGTTGGAATAAGAAAGTAAATAGCAATTTTCTGAGAGTGCTGTGGAAACTGCAGATGACATGCAAAGGCTAGCAAATGACACAGAAAAAGTTTAGAAACTCAGAAATACATAAAATATATGCATACTATTATATAATATCAACATATTTTATTTTTAATATAATAATTCAGACTTCTCTGGAATGAAGGGAGGTACCAAAAATTTTATGCAGTTTTTTCAGATCATGGGGGGGGTTGCCACACCTCTAAACCCTATGATGTGGAAGGGATAACTGTACTTAATAAATGCTTGTTGACTGACTGAATGACTGATCAACTTTCTCCATTTCCTACCATAGTGCTTGTCACATGCTTAATAAATTTTGGTTTAAATTATTTGGATAATTTATATGGTGCAGGAAATTGACCTCCCAACAGACAAGACAGTATAATCCCATTTACCATGAAGTATTTAGGAGCTTTGTGGAACTCCTCATTTTGTTATTTTGGCACAAGTCTATCAGAAGGAGGACAGGTAGTTAACTTCTACTATTCACTTGCCAATAAATTCTAATTCTACCAAATGCTTTAAATGACTAGTCACCTCCTATAGAGTTTCAATACCTTTATTAGAAGGGACTCTTGGCGCATCTAGGTGGTGCAGTGGATAGAGCACCAGCCCTGGAGTCAGGAGGACTTGAGTTCAAATCCAGCCTCAGACACTTGACACTTACTAGCTGTGTGACCCTGGGCAAGTCACTTAACCCCAATTGCCTCACAATATATGATGATATATTATTAAATTATTAATTAGTAGTGTCTCCTAAATACAGCATGTACTCAAAGCCATTAATGCTAATTTCACATTAAAATTTTTGGGGTACCCTATATGGGCATATATCCTGGATCTCCTGCTTTCTGCTGCCTTGCTTTTGAGCCCCTTTGATTCATTGCTTCTTCACTCTAGACCATAAATGACATTATTATTACTTGTTCCCTTTTTCTTATGGTTTCCCTTGGACTTCAGAACTCTTGTTTGAATTAACTTCTGTTACTCGGGCCTTTCTTTATTGGCTTGGTTGCTTCTCAAATAACTTTACAGCGTGGCCCAAAACTCTGATGTTTCTGCTCAGGAAGGTGTCATGGTGGGCAGCAAAGAGGGTTCAAGAATTCGGGCCTAGAGTAAAGTGGATGAGCAGTTCTGAAGTAATCCCTGCGTGTCAAAGGTATGTGATAAATGTCTTCTTTTGTAAACTGAATTTAGGAGTGAGCAAAGAAGAGGCTATGGTCACTTTCACAACTGAGAAGTATTTGGTATATACATCCAATTTTAAAGGATCCAGGATATCAACTCTCTCCCAACTTTTTCATCCTCTCCTTGTCTCCCAACTCTCATCTATGTCAGTTAGTGAACAGTCAAAAAGCATTTATTAAGCATCTATCATGTGAAAGGCTGGGTCATCACCAATTGTCCTGACCTATGGACTCTGATGACTCTGGAGGAGAGAATGAAGCTGATGCACTTAAATCCAATTCACTTGTAAGTCAAGACATCATCCTTCTGATGTCATTAGTCTTCTTCAAGAATGAACGATAAACAACAACCATGTGACAGGCACTGTGATAAATGCTGAGGACAGGAGGAAAGGGAAAATAAAGTCCTTGCTATAAAGGTGCTCACAGTCTAGTGGAAGAGACAAAAGAAATCATAAGATTATAGCTCTACAGGGATAAGGATACTTAGAACTGATCTAGTCCAAATCCCTCCAACTGTGGTCCAGAGAGGTTCAATGACTAGTTCAAAGTCATATGAGTAGTAAGTTGTACTACTAGAATTTGAACTCAGGTCCAGAGATGCCAAGTTCAGTACTCCAGGCTGAGCATTCTTTCTATAATGCCATGCTGCCTTTTGAACCTTCACAAATCTTTTGCAGAAGGTCCATTTAACCTGCTGGGAATCTTCCTGTAGGTCTACTATTACTTGTGCACTTCCTCTTGATATGTAACAACACACCATTTTAATGAGATATATTTTTGACACCATACATTATGCTGCTTCTTACATGCAGTTCATTATTGTAGATAGTCTATATTCTTTTTATATCCATCATGCATCTCATCATTGCCTTTTGAGTACTCCACATATTTCATTCTTTGAAGGTTGTGATATTCCATGATTCACAGCCATGTAGCACCACTAAAAGAACATTAATGTTTTTCTAAATGATTGTTTTTTGTTTTAGGAAAAGGCTTGGGGTAATTAAAGGCATTACCTTTTTTTTTGGTCTACTATCCTTCTTTCAGGTTTAACCCTTAATTAAGCTTTCGTAATTGGGTTTAACATTAAGATGTCTACACACTCCTTCCCCCCCCCCACTTTCCCCTATTTTATGAGACTATATTGTTTATGGGGCAGCAAGGTGGTACAGTGAATATAACACCAAGCCTGAAGTTAGGAAGAACTTAATTCAAATCTGGCCTCACATACTTACTAGCTGTGTGACCTGGGCAAATCATTTAACCCTGTTTGCTTCTGTTTCCTCATCTATAAAATGAGCTGGAGAAGGAAATGGAAAAACATTTCAGTGTCTTTGCTAAGAAAACCTCAAGTGGGGTCATGAATAGTTAGACACAAGTGAAATGACTGAACAATTATTACTTATAATATTTTGCTATCTTCCTTTGCAAGATTCTATAAAAAACAACAATAACAATAGCAACAGCGAAATCATATTGTCTTTGCCTGCTACATCCTTTTTTATTTGGTAAGGAAATGAAGTGTTTGCTGGCTAAAGTGCTTTCTAAGTTAGTGTGGGCTCTTCAAGGTGGATCTTGATTTATGTCTGTTCAACTTCCATATCTTATGGTGATTTTCTATATTTATATAATACCTGCTCTTTTATTCATTTCCTCTTTTTGTGGAATTAATTTTTTTCTGGCATAGACCTCTGATTTCAGCTATGTAAAGAACTCCATGTGGGGAAATCAACTCTACCAACAGAAATAAACAATTATTTTGCAATTTATAGTCAGAGTTGGCCTAGTACAACTGAGAGACTGTAATTACTCAGGGACACACAATTAGGATGTTCCAGAATTCGCACTTGACTCAGATATTTCTAATTCCAAGGCCAGGGGTCTTCTTACTAGGCTATTCTCTTATTAGCATCAATTGTTATTCAATCATGCCAGTTGTGTCCCACTCTATATGACTCCTATTTGGGGTTTTCTTAGCAAAGATTCTGGAGTGACTTGTCATTTCCTTTTCCAGCTCATTTTACAGATGAGGAAAATGAGGCAAACACAGTTAAGTGACTTGCCCAGGGTCACACAGTTAGTAAAAATCTGACACCAGATTTGAATTCAGGAAGAAGAATCTGACACCCTATCCACTGGACCACCTAGCTGCCCCATTGGTATGAGTATCTTATTTAAATGAGTTATCACTCTGCCATCTTCCCCTTGAAATCACCAAGCGTCATTTATCTATCTATCTATCTGAGACTGTCTCCCTATATTTCCCATGATGGATTTCTAGCAGCCACTCACCATAATGATCAGCATGCTTTGTTGTTCTGATCTAAGCCAGTTTGCAGTACCTTCAGCAGCCTAGTGACTCTCTATTCCTGGGGTTCTGTCATATTGGTATGGTACTTAATAAGGATATCCAATCAGATCTAGCCCTGAGGCTAAAACTCAGAATCCTCAAACTCAAGCAATTTATAAGCCTCAGCCTCTCAGCAGCAGGGACTCCAGGTGTATGCCACCACACCCAGACTATAATGTTCTATTAAACAAGCTAGTCTCTCATGGAACCCATTTAAAATAATTTAGTTACTGATTTTTAAAGGTACTGTCTGTTTATGTGGGGAAGTCAAAAGTTTAAAGGATTTTTAAACCCATAATAAAATAGGGTCAGCCACACTGAAATGAAAAGGAAAGTGTGGTTAAAAAACACACCCAAATAAACTGAAAAATGGTTGCCATGGAATAGTGTGATTAAACTTCATAGAATAAGCAAAGATTTTCAGAGGAACATCAGAGCTAGAGAAGTTGTTATTGATTCTTCTTCAGTGTGATGTGGTCTTCTTGAGAAAGGAAGAAGAATAAAGACACCAGTTTGTTCTTGTTATTGTTACCTGGCATTTAAAATTATTTGCCATTGGCAAGATAACACAAAGGCTGGAGCACTGAAGATTAAAAATGTCATTTTTACTGACAAAACTAAGTTCTTAATTCAAATGCATGACAAGATCACTGACAAAAGATGTTCAAGTTAGCCTTTAAGATCTGGTCATCTTCACCAGACTGTAAAACATCCACCAAAAACTGGGGGAATATTTTGACTTCCAATGGGCCTGTGAGCATTGCTCCCATTGAGAGCATGATGAATTCTCATTTCATCTGTTTTAAATCCCATTGAAAATCAATGGCTATTATTAGGGGGTATACTGGAGCCAGCTCAAACCAGCTTATAATAATGCATTGTTAAATTTTCACTGCGAGGATTTATAACTCAGAAATCAGGACTGTTACAACTTGGGACGTGATTTATTGTTGTATTGATTGTCTAGACTTAAGAGAGTGTTTATGATATAGATTAAATTTAAAAGTGCATGTGCACATTTTTTTCTAGAGGGCCTGGTTATAAAGCATTTATTATCATATCCTTAGATATAATCAAAACTAGACTTGGAAATATGGATTGTTCATTAAAGGTACACAGTATGAAATACAATTAAAATGTGGTTTCATGATGAAGTATTAGAGAAAATGTATCAAAATCTCATGAACTCAATATCAAATCATGTAAAACAAGAGATTACAGCAAAGGGAGGACCGAATGCATATTAAAAGTCTTTTAAGGAGGGAAAAATTGTAAGGCTTCTTGTGTGACAATAAATTTAATTATTTTACTTTGTCACAGTTACTTTCCCTACAATAGTTGAATTATTATTATTCTCATTTTGTAGTTGAGGAAACTGAGGCTCAGAAAAACTAAACATGTTCAAAGAAACATAACCAGCAAATGATGACATGCCCTTTGTACCTAACTTCTATGGTCTTAAGTGCCATGACAATGTACTTCAAAGGGGGAAAGAATAGTAATGGCTAATATTTATATAGAACTTTCAGGTTTACAAAACACTGTCCATACATTTTCTCAAATACAACAAGGCTCCTGGGTGTTAAAGTTATTCATGTTTTACTCTACTACTATCATTGTATAATTCTAATTTTAATACCAATGTGTTTTTCCAAGTAGCATATTCTGATATGAAAAAAATAAAAAGGAGGTCGAGAAGAATTCCCTTTTGATTTAATAAAATTTCAAACAATTGCATACAAAGGCAGAACTAAACTCCTAAATAACTTTTTAACCTTAGACAAATCGGTTAAGGTCTTGGAGTCATGGTTTTCTCATATATAAAATGAGAGGGTTGGATTAGATGATCTCTAAGGTCCCTTCTAGCTCTATGATTCAATGATTTTATGATACACATGAAAAATGGACTATACAATACCAGTGGCAGACAGCAGGACTGCCTTACCCAGCTGCTGATTTCATGAACCACTCCTTTTTAGTTTAGTTTTGTTTTTGTTTTTCCTCTGTGTGTGTCCCTTTTGTCATTTCCTGTTACTTGAACTATATAGATCCCACTGAAATTCTTTTGCTTCTATTAGTCTTTCAGGAAGCTGGTTCTCCGGACATTTCTTAAAAGCAAACCAATTTTTAAATAATAAAAACTATTGTGAATATCATTAGGAAATATTAGAGAATGGGAAGAGTATTGCATCTGAAATCAGAGGGCCTGTGTTTTTGAGTTTTGCTTCTTCTACTTACCCGTGTGATCTTGGGCAGGTCAATGAACATATCTGTGCCTCAGTTTCCTCATCTATAAAATGAGAAAATTGGACTAGATAAACTCTAATACCCTTTTCAGTGCTAAGTCTCTGAGCCTGGTCAGAATTAAATTAAACTTCCTAGTTCTGTCATGCATTAATTAATTAATTAATTAATTTTTGCAGGTCAATGAGGGTTAAGTGACTTTCCCAGGGTCACACAGCTTGTGTCAAGTGTCCAAGGCCGGATTTGAACTCAGGTGCTCCTGAATCCAGGCTGCTGCTTTATCCACTGCACCATCTAGCTGCCCTGTCATGCATTAATTAAAAAACAAAACTGGAAATCAGGAGACCTAAGCCCCTCTCTGCCAGTAAGTAACTTTATGACATTGAGCAAGTCTCTTGGTTTCCCTGGGCCTCAGTTTCCTCATTTTGAAAGTGAGTTTTGGGGGCAGCTAGGTGGCACAGTGGATAAAGCACTGGCGCTGGATTCAGGAGGACCCGAGTTCAAATCTGGCCTCAGACACTTGGCACTTACTAGCTGTGTGACCCTGGGCAAGTCACAACCCTCATTGCCCTGCAAAAAGAAAAAAAAAAAAAAGAAAGTGAGTTTTGAGGCTAGTGATATCTGAGATCCTTCCCATTTCTAATATTCAATGAGTCTATAATTTCAACTTTATTATAACATCTTGCTTTTGATATTTTTCCAGTGACAGTCAACTGCTGGTTATCCACATTAAATAGGGAGACGATTAATGCAGACAATATCAAATCTATTGCTGTTGCCTCTCAGCCAGGCCCTCTCTGCCTTCCCAGTATTCTCTAAACTGTATTCCCAATCACCATGCAGCTGGGATCTTTTCCCTGAAGGATCTCTCCAAAGCGAGCTGTGTGCCATCCTCACCGAGAACTGGGCTTACCCATTGCCATAGAGCAATTGTCCCAGCACCCAGAAAGTTTTCTGGACAAGAGAAGACTTGTGAGACTGATCTGAGGGATCTTTTAAAAAATGTGTGTTTGTAGCTTAGGACCCCTTTATTTATGTGAAGAAAAGTAGAAGTTGACCCTATTGTGTTCATTTTGGGAAAAACTAATGTCCTATAAAATTTCTTCAAACATTTCCTTTCCATCATATGGAAATATCAGTGTCAAGCTACTTTGGCGACTTGTGGGAAATCTTTCATAGCTTGTAGGCTATATTTAAGTCAGAAGACAGACTTTAATATCAAGGTAATCGGATCTTTCCAACTCTGTGATTTTTTGAAAATACAAATCATAAGTTTTCAACCCTTCTACCCCCAAATCCTGGTACTCCTCCCAAAAACCCAAAACAAAATATTTTTGACAAAAATATTTCCATTTTACAGGTTTCCTTAGGTCAGCAGAAATTCTAGGAGATGTTTGGAATATTCCACGCCCAGTCCTGGAACTTACACAGAAGATACAAGACTGCATCATTCTGTATAGCCCCATTTCCACACTGATGGCAGCAGAACCTATCATTTAACAGTAGGGAAGAGGACAGAGGTGGTGGGAGAGAGTTGGAAGAGAAAGATATTGCTACATAGAGAGAGACATGCTGCTAAAAGCAAGACATTTCTGGCAATGATAAGAGCCATAGCACAGGAAGGTTTTATTGGTGTGACCTTTGGTATAGTGCTCAAAGTTGTTTACCATTGGGTACAACCCTACAGATATGATTAATTCTATGAAAGATGTGTAGCAGGAAAGATCATACATGTTTTTTTCTGTATTGAAATGCCTGAAATGTAATATATGTCAAGCAAGATTATGCCATTGGCACACTACAGATCAATAAATTGAGACAAAGTCAATGAGTCCTTCGTTGTTCTAGTAATTGGCTTAGAACAAACAACTAAGTCAGTAGGCATGGACCATGGACAATTTGCAGGGGGCATCTGAGAGGATGCTTCAAGGGCCAGAAGCCACAGGGAACACATGATCCCACAAACAATGGAAAGGAAGAACCATAGCTCTCCCACCTAGAACATTATATGTGTCAGAATTTGGGAAATTTGAGGGGTGAGATTTAGTGCTTCAGCTATTGTCTGCCAAGGAAAATGAACATGCCACTCAATTTCTCACAGGGGTAGGTAAGTGACTGCTGGGGAGTCAGCAGCAACCAATCAGCAGAGTTCTCTGAGCTCCATAAACCAAAGCCAACCCAAATTAGAACTCCTCTACCAAGACTATAGTTGACAATATTGAAGTAGAAATCTTCATTCTACCATGTATGTCTCCTTAGGAAGAAAAAAAACAATTCTCCATTTGAGTTTGATGGTCTACTCACCTGGAACCTAGGAAATACTGTAGTCCCCTCTACCATGTTCCTCTGTACCAGAATGCTAATTTGCTATTGTATGGGTGATTTTTTCTAGAATCCATTCCATTCATTCATTACCTAATTTATTTTGTTTTTAACATTTTCTTTTAAGAATAGAAAATAAATATTCTGACTATGGCCATCTCTGGGCCTAAGCATTCATTCTATATAGCAAGTGAGCATTTCACACAGGTGAGGATGAAATCATAAGATATGGTGCTTTCTACTGGGCTGCCAAGCTTCTTGGCATCATTTACCATGGCATCATTTACCAGCCGCATTCTTAACTGAATTCACTCAGAGCCATCCCAGCTCACCAATAGGGAGATTGAGTGGAGCACATCTGCTCTCAGCTCTATCTGTTTGATGAGATGGAGTGAAAAATCTTTGCCATACTATGGCATTAAACACAACAAAGGTACAATTTTCCTGTGATCTAGTGTAGGCACTCAGTTTTCAGTAATTTCCTTCCAGTCTTCAATTTCTCAACAACTCATCAGTTGTCTTAGAGGACACTGCTGCTTCACATTCTCTAGGCAGCTTCTTTCCCCATATTGTTTTAGACACACCGCCATTATAATCACTTGCAATTGACCAGTAATTGTTGGGGAAGCAGGGTACATTGCTGCCAGTGCCACCCCATTGCTGGAGTCCACCCAGCTGGGTGCAACAAGTTCCAGAATCCAATCAAAGCAAAACCCAATCACTTTCCAAGCTCCTCATCATGAAGTAGAGCCAAAACTTGCATCAATACACTACCTACCTCTTACACAGCATGTATAAAAGGAGCTCCATTTTATCTGTGATTGTGGTTCCTGAACTATCTCCACAAGAGATTAAGCTATCAGATGCCAGGCCCTACACAATCAGTGAAGTCTGCTAGAGAGAGAATAAAAGTTAGAAGAGAGTTCGTTTCCATCATTAGTTCCACCACTGATTTGATGGATAAGTTGGGACAAATCACTTGACGGCTTTCTGTGCCTGCTTTCCATTTCCATTTCTATGAAATGGCAATCATATCTTCCCCCAACCTGTAGCAAAGGCAATTTGTGTCTCTGTCAGAGAACATGGTTAAAACTTTTCTGGAAAAGAGGTTTAGAATAAATAGGAGACAGGAGTCCTGAGTTACACTTCCAGTTCTGCTAAAATAACTAACAATATGACCTTGGGCAAATCACTTCATCTTTCTGGAACTGAGTTTCTTCACCTGAAAAAATGAAGGCGTTGGACTACATGGTCTTTAATTTCCCTTCCAGCTCTAAAATGTCTACGATTCCTATGGCAGATGGATAGAATTACCATTTGCAAGGTCTATTTCTACCTCTACAAGTGGCTTAAGCTTAGAAGTATTATTTAACTGCTTTTGCTCTCAGTTAAATATTTAAATCAAAATCATAAAAAATGATACCTTATTAGACTCAAGCATTTAGAGAGATTATTTCCCTAGATACAAGTTCTGCCCTCCAAAAAACTGATCACACATATGGAATACCAATGATTTAGCCCTTTACTGACCCTCATAGACTGATAAAATAATAAAGCTCAAAAGCATCTCAGTCTCCTAGTTTAACTCACTTGGCAAATGAGCAAATAATCAATAGAGGTAAAGTGATTTGCCCAAGGTCACATAGCTAAATTGTATCAGAACAATGAATAGAACCCAAGTTTTTTGCTTCTCTGTGCTCTTTTCATTATATCATCCAACCTACTTGTGTAAGCAAAGTCCAATATCTATAGCTCAAATCCAAAATTGAACTAAAATATCATCCTGCTTTTGTGATCACTCTGCTTGAAGATGGAGAAAAACACACTCTGTGAGCTTTCATCATCTTCCCTCACCACACTTGGAAGAAGAATCAGGCTAATTTTTCTTGATCACAAAGGGTTTAGCTAGGACTATTGGTTGGAAATGAGAGGGAAGAAGATTCTCAACCATTTCAACTATTCCAAATTAGAGTTGGCCTGCCTCTAAAATGGTGGGTCCCCCATTACTGTAGCTCTTAAAGTAGAAGCTTGATGACTGCTTGATTGGGACATGGATGCTATTAATTTTTTAATTAGAAAGGGAGGCAGTTATAAGATTTTATATGGTTTCACATAGGTGTCATTTCTTAAGAATTTTCAGGAACTTAAAGGGTTTTCTTTGTCAAAACTCAGAATATTCCTGTTTATCAATGACCCACCAAATTTACTATCAACTCAATCAACCCCTCCCTGCCTACATTTGGCCACCATTATAATGCTAAAATGGCTGTGCATTCCCTGTCTTCCTACAGGCAAAAGCACCTGGCTCTGTGTATCCCACACATTCTAATAATGCAAGTATAACACTACAGAAATTCAAACCTTTAACTAAGAGATAATTGCAGATTTTCTCCAATAAAATTATTTCAGGCATGTTTTACTAAGTGGACTTAGTGTGCATGTAAGTGTGCCAGACCAACTGCTGATAAACAGGAGAAGTTTCAGTCTGTTGGGTGAAGGATGTGTCATATCGATCTGGTTTTATTGGCTTTTTCCCAACAACAAACACTCTAGTTATTCACAGAGAAACTTGGTAAGCTGAATGTGTCACAAAATAGAACTTTTCCTTTCCCTTTTTCACTTCTCATTGCATGGTATGGTGGAAAGGAGTTTAGACAAAGAGTCCTAACACCTGGGTTCGAGTACTATCCCCATCAGTGCATGACCTTATTCAATTCATTTTATCTCTCTAAATCTTACTTCATCTGTGAAAGGAGAATAAAAGTATTTGTTTTGCCTAATTACAAGTCTTAATGCCATAATGTATGTAAAAATGATTTGTAAACAAAGGCATTATAGAAATATGAAAGTTGGTTATTATTATTGTTGCTTCCTCTCAGTGTGGCTCATTGATAAGAGAGCTGATCTTAAAGTCAAGAAGAGGTTCCATTCTTACCTTTCCTTATTTGCTGGGTGACTGTAGGCAAACCATTTAACCCCTAAGGGCTCTGGGAAGCTCTAAAACTATGTTACAGAAAAGGTCATTGGTAAAGGAAGTTTCCTAAGTACTTGAGAAAATAAAGAGATACATAAGACATGCTTGCTGCCCTCAATCAATCAATTTACCAACAAGCACTTATTAAACTCTCACTGTGTGCCAGGTATTATTCTTAGTGTTAGAGATGCAAAGAAAAAGCTCTCAAGGAGAGCGCATTTTAAATGGGGTGTCAACACATATAAATCAAGAACTACATAATACATGCAAGGTAGATTGAAGATAAGCTTGCAAAGTAAAAGCAACTGGGGATGGGGGGATTGGAACAGGTCTTTGGCAGAAGGTGGCATTTGAGCTGAGATTTGTAGAAAGCCAGAAATTCTATGAGGCAGAAGGGAGGAGGCCAAGCATTCCATGCATGGGGGACAGCCAGTACAAAAGTGGAGAGATGGTCAATTGAGTGTCATGTGAGGGGAACCAAATCTATCGATATGGCTGAACTGTGGAATGTGTGGAGGAGAGTAATGTGCAAAAAGCCTGGAAAAGAAGGAGGGGACCAGGTTATGAAGAGCCTTAAATGAAAAACAAAATAGTTTCTATTAAATCTTAGAAGAAATAAGGAGAGACTGGAATTTGCTGAGTAGAAGTAACACTTTGGTAACCCTGTGGAAGATGGATTGGAATGGAGGGAGGCAACATGGGGAGACTAAGAGAGTTTACAATGTCACAGGTAGAGACTAGCCATGTACATAGCTGATTGATATAAATTTGGATTTGTGTTTACAAAGGATATAAAATGTTATTAGATTAGATGAGCAAGAAATCATTTGTATATGGTCACTGTGCTTCAGAGGATATGATGATCTACCACATCTCCAAATTTGTGGAGTAGTGAAAATGGCTATAGTAGCATTCTATTATCCTTAATAAAGAATTCCATGGCATATTGTCATGAACTCTGTAAAAGAAACCAAGAAGCCTTGAATCCTAACCTGAGTCCTTATAATGTTTCCAAAGAATTTATAAATGCCCTAAGATAAATTGCTGCCTCAATTTCTCCATTTTGTAAGAAAACTGCAGTATTTCCAGATGACAGTGATTCAATGTTTGTATAGTACTTCAAAGAGTGATGGCATGCTGTAAATACTATTTATTTTATATATTTATTTAAAATCAGTAAAATAGCTACCAATTATAAGCATATTATTGAATCAAGAACAGCAAACATTTCTTTTTTTAAAAAAAGCATTAGAAATGCCCAACAAACCAATAATTAAGGCACTTCTTTTTAAATTTTTGTTGCTCATAGTTTAATATTCCTTCAATGTTAATAAGCAAGTTTATTATTCTTGTTATCTTCATTTAATGTCCTAAGGAACCAGGTGAGAATATTTTGCTAGTCTAATGATCACTGGCATAAAGTACACATGAGGGTCACATAGGACATGGTATCCTTTTCAAGGCACTTTGCCAAAAGAGCCTGGAGTTAATTAATTAATACTGGGAAATCCCCTGCCAATCCATGCTTTGCAAGAAAAAAAAATAATAAGTCTTTTGGGCTGCAGGCCAACACACCTCTTCTGTAAAAATTAAAAGCCCAATCAAACTTCTGATAATGAAGGTCCCTTTGTAAGCACTAGCTAGTATAATGCCTATTTTAAAGGATAAAGGACAAAAAATAATAGCCAGTCCTGAAACTTTTGTAATATACTTCACCACAGTCGCAAATGAAAAGAATAAAATAAAATTGCCTTGTTATCTGTTGACACAATTTATTTCAATAGAAATTCATAGGTTATATCAGTTAGGGTGTCATGTTAACCACAAAAAGATGGCCAGCTGTAGGAATGCACTGTGTTCATCTAATGAATCTAGACTGGAACAATATTGTGAACAACCTGACATGCCACTGAAATGAGCACTCTATGGAGGGGCAAGCAACAAAGAACATGAATTTGGGGGTACTATCTGAGCTATCAGGCATTTGCCTCAGTCACTGATTGGGCCCTTCCAAAAGAATGATGAGAATATTTTCATTTTTTCATGCAACATTTTCTAAATAATGAGTAATTCCCAACACCTGGGGTTTTGTGTCAATCTTCCACTAAAATCCTATTCCAATGTTTCATGAGGGCACAGACATGCCCCTGAGTTCTCAAAGGCCATACCAATGTAGCATAAGCTCTGACAGTGAGAGAAACATTTCCACAAAGCTGAAAAAACTACACATAAGGAGTTCATCCAAGAACCAGCTCAAATGAAGAGAGAACACTGGCCATCAGGTGATGTTTTTGCCCCATATTGGAGGGGTTATCTACAACCGTGTAATCACAAATCCTTGAAGTATGGAAGTATGTGTGAATACTTCCTGGTTGGCACACTATTTGATTGGCTATTACATGAGAACAGTTTCCCTGGCTTCAGTTGCTATGCAACTGCATTCTACAGTTTATCAACTTTTCTTCTTCCATGTCCTTCCATCATCCCCTTGACTGCCAAACATTCAGAGAACTATTCCATCCCCCAAATTATTATACAGATAGGTGAATAATAAAACATTGTCACACTGACATCATAACATTGATGATGATCCCTTATGTCCCAACTAAAATCCCGCCTTCTACAGGAAGTATTCTCCAACTCCTCTTAATTACAGTCCTACTTACCCTGCACATTACTTGCTTTGTATATATTTATTTCCATGTTGTCTCCCCCATTAGATTTTAAGTTTCTTGAGGGCAAGAGCTGATTTTTTTCTGATAAAAGTATTTAATTTTTTCCTGTTACATGTAAAGATAGTTCTCAACATTTGTTTATATAAGCTTTCCAATTTCAGATTTTTCTCCCTCCCCCTTCCCCTAGACAGCAGGTAATCTGATATATGTATGTATGTATATGTATGTATATATATATATATACATATAATAATGTTAAACATGTTTCTGCATTAGTCATGTTATAAGAGAAGAATCAGAGCAATGAGGGAAAACCTCAAAATAGAAAAACAACAGCATCAAAAACAAAAGAAATAGTATGGTTCAATCAGCATCTATACTCCACAGTTTTTTTTTTTTTTTCTGGATTTGGAGAGCCTTTAAAAAAATATTTGACCTTTTCTATCATGAGTCCCCTGGAACTCTCCTGTACCATTACATTGGTGAGAAGAATCTAGTCCATCACAGTTGATCAACACACAATGTTGATGATACTGTGCACAGTGTTCTTCTGTTTCTGCTCATGTCACTCATCATCAGTTCATGCAAGTCCTTCCAGGTTTCTCTGAACTCCGCCTGCTCATCATTTCTTACAGCAAAATAGAATTCCATTACATTCATATACCACAACTTGTTCAGCCATTCCCCAATTGATGGGCAACCCCTCAATTTCCAATTCCTTGCCACCACAAAAAAAGCAGCTATAAATATTTTTGTACATGTGGGTCATTTTCCCTTTTTTATGATCTCTTTGGGAAAAAGACCCAAAAGTGGAATTGCTGGGTCAAAGGGTATGCACAGCTTTATAGCCCTTTGGGCATAATTCTAGATTGAAGAGCTGGGGTTTTTTTTTACCTCTTTTTGTATCCTCAGAGCTTAGTACAGTGCCTGGCACAGATTAGGCACTTAGTATATGTTTATTGATTATTTGATTTTATGTGAAGTGATTACTATAGGGACAGCATGGTGTAATGGATTGTGACCTGGTGTAGGAGCAAGGAAGATCTAGGCTGAAGTCCCATCTCTGACATGATCTGGGTGAGCCTAGGCAAATGGTCTTAGCATCAAACTCAAATAGAAATGGGGGCTAATGATCTGTACATAATCCCTGAAAGCCTCACATAAACATAGTTTTAAAATTTAATATCATCTGTTTTATTAAATTTTTATTTATTTTGTTAAATATTTCCAAATTACCTTTAATCTGTTTTGATCTGTATTCTGGGGTATTGCAAGCTGCATGCAACTGGTAGGCAGTGTGTTTGACAACTTTAGACAACTGTAGAACTATAAGTTGCAGAAGAGATGATGATCTATTTTGGTAAAAGAAGTTATCCCCACCTGAGAGTTCACTATATTGATGAAATCATAGATCCAATACCTACCTGAACAAATTACGTAATAAATGATTGTTGCAGGGCAGCTAGGTGGTGCGGTGGATAAAGCACCACCCTGGATTCAGGAGGACCTGAGTTCAAATCTGGCCTCAGACACTTGACACTTACTAGCTGTGTGACCCTGGGCAAGTAACTAAACCCTCATTGCCCCGCAAAAATTTAGTTAATTAATTAAAAACTATTGTTGATTGAATTGATTGAACATTTAAAGCTAGCGGAAATCCTTATAGCCCTTGGTTATAGATAGTTAGGCAGCATAAGCATTACTCTCCCCATTTGATAAATGAAACAGATTCAGAGAAATTAAAGTGACATACCCATGTTTGTATTGGTATTAAGCATCAGAACCCCAGTTTCAAAGCCAGGTGGCCTTATTCTAACTCCAGATCTCTTTCCACTCACTATACCACCTTGTTTCAACAAATATTAGTTTATTTTTGTTAAATAAATGTCTGATGTAGAACCATATCTTGATTGGTATATTGAATTTAATGAAGAGATAGACAACTTTCTAGTCTAAACCATATAGAGACATGACCTTGTACAGTATGGGCCAAAAGTCACTAGTATTTAACAACTCCTTTATTTTTTGTGTTTAATTTATAATACCATAGGATCATATACAACATATAGGAAATTAATTTATATTACATGTAAAAAAATCAAATCTCATAAATGGCAAAAAATAAAGAAAAAATATATTTCAAAATGTTTTTTTAAAACATCAGACCCCTTCATGATTTTTGGCCCACCCTGTATTAGAATGTTTGCAATATAAATCCTTTAACTAAGATCAGAAATAAATATTTGAGTACTTTAAATACTAAAGATCAAAGAAAAGAATAATTTTGTTGAGGTCATTAAGAACAGGTGACTAGGAAAATTTGGGAAAAAGCTGATTAAAAAAGAAGGCTTTATAATAGGTCAATGCTTTTAAAGCAGTGTGCTGTGATTACTTTTGGGAACTATACCTTTCCTTGGTTCCTTTTCCCAAAATTGCCCTCCCTTTCCCCCCCAAATACACACACACACACACACACACACACACACACACAGGATATCCTTTGTTACACCTCTAAGATTGTATGACATATCAGATATCTAACACAAATTTTGAAGATATTTTAATTGTAACATTTAAATTTTTTGGAAATAGACATAAATCATATTTCAAGAAAAAATCAGCATTATTATAATTATAGAATTTGAGGGTTGGAAGTTTTCTCAGTGGCTATCTACTCAAAACCATACACAAAAGGAATCCCCGCTCTAGCATACCTCACAAGCAGTCATCTAGTTTTGCTTGAAAATTTCCAAGGGGAAATATACCACAAATAGACATAGGCTAATTTTTTTTTCCTGACAAGTCTAAAAGTAACTCTTTACAATTTCCATCCATTGTTCCAGATACTGTCAGAAGGAGCCAGAAAAAGCAAGTTTAATTCCTCCTCCACATGCTTTAAGATGGCTATCATCTTCCACCTAAATCTCTTCTCCAGGGTAAACATGCCTTGTTCCCTCAACCAATCTATTGTTGTTGTCTGTCCTTCATTCTCGAAGAGGACCATGGAATAAGATTGCTGTCATGATTTGCACTGAATTGGATTTAAGTGAGGGAGGGCAGTTCAAGGTAATCCTGGTACATAGCAAATGAGGTTACTTTGTTATGACTTGTTCTTGATAAAGCCATTCCAGCTCTTTGGAACCACTGCTTTACCATCTAGACATTCACCAATGAAAGTTCTTTAAAGATCCATTCTAGAATTTTCCAAGCAATACAGCAAGCCCACTGTTCTATTGTTTGAAGCCTCTGTTCTCTGTTCTCCTTTTTAAAAGTTATTTGCCTCTCTAATCTTGTGATACTTATCCAATTTTCCATGATATTTAAAAAATTATATCACTGACAGTAAGTAAGCAATCAACCTGTCAATTCTTTCAGGATGGTCATTTGGGCCAGGTGAAGTGAATTGATAAAGGGCAGCTAGGCATTTTGTTACTATCACCTTACTTATCTTGGGTATCAAATTGCTGTTAGTCATTTTTATTCTTTCATTTCCAGTGTAAAGATTATTCTGCTTTGCAAAGAAAATGAAAACAAAATAATCATTAAGAAGCTCCTCCTTCTCTCTCTTATCAGTCATCATTGTTCCATCCAACCCAAGAAAGGTCCTATGCCATCTTTGATACTCCTTTTCTTTTCCCCAAATAGACTAAAAACCTCATCTTGCATTATCCCTAGCTTTCCTCACCTACCTCAGTTCTTTCTGGGTGTTACCATTCCTAATATGAATTCTTAAGAACTGTGTTGTACTCATATTCATCCCTTATAATGTTGCTTTGTTTCTATCTTTTGGATGTTTCTTTTTTTTACATCTGAGTTCCTTGATGCAACCCTGTGAATACACATCAGACAAATTCTGTTTTGCTTCTTCATTGAAATTATTTTCCTTTGTGTCTTTAGAATTTCATTTCTGAGTATTCCCTATCCTTCCTGGGTTGATTTCCCTAGGAAGCAATTTACTCTCTAGGATACTTGTTATCTTTCCTTTGAAATCTGCTTTTCCAAAATCAAAGGTGCATGTCAGACTATGCCTGGGTTTTTTCTACCTCTTTCAACAAACTCTAGGATGGAGTGATCACTTCTTTCCATGTTATGCACTGTTTCCACCCCAGCAACCAGTTCCTCCATGATGAAATCAAATTCAGAATAGAATTTCCCCCTATTAGTTCCTCCATCTTATGAAGGATGAAATTATCAAAAATCCAAATGCAAAATGCATTAAAGTTTTTACTGTAAATTCACTAATGTATAGCACATGATATGTACTAAATAATTATTCTAAGGAGTAATAAAATACTATTTGTGATTTGGGGCATCTAACATTCCTCTCAACAAAAATATTTGTAGTATTTCATGTTTTAAAAAGTCTCTTTTTTCCTTTCTAAATACAGTAATGATTTAATTTACTCCATGGAGCAAATTCAAATTCAGATTCCTTGCCCAAATTCTTTCTGAGCTGCCAGATTAAGAATTACAAAGGCTGATTATATCATACACACAAATAGAATGTCTCTCAAAATCTCTACATCCTTAGAATTTCCCACAGTATAGTACAGATACTAATTTCATCAGTACATTCTAGTAGAGATTTCTAGATGTAGAATCAAAAGAAACCTGAGTTTGGATCCCACTGTTGATACTTAACTATGTATGCCTGTGATCAGGTCACTTATTTCTTCTCATCTTCAGTTTCCTGTATGTGAAATGGGGACAATAATACCTGTGTTACCTTTCTGACAAGGTTCTTTTGAGGATCTAATGAGGCATCCTATGTAAAGTGCTATATAAATGTCATTTATGTTTATTGTCATCTCATAAGGCCCCAAGAAGTTGATCATGAGCTCACCCCCAGAAGCTATTTCAAACTATAGAAGCAATATAAAGAAAAATATGTATTTAAAGCTCTAGAAAAGGTAGATACTATTTTTTTCTAAAAAATTCCTGGAGACAAGTAGCTCAGCTCAATGAGGCACCACTGAGAATGGATTCCTGATGGAAGGCAGGCAGGCAGCTCAGCAGGAACTCCTATATTTAAACATTTAGTCAGACCCATTTCTTACCTATGAGACCCCTCAGCTAAGTGAAAAGGTTGTAGTTTTCTTTGAAAAGAGACAAGAGGAGAGGACTTAAAAGAAAAGGAAGGGAAGATCTTGAAACAGCAGGATTCTGGAAATATGCAGGAGACATGAAGAGATAATTAATGTCAAAGTAAAGTTAGAGAAACAAAATGGGAGAGGGAAATAAGGGAAACAAAGGAAGAAAAGAAAGAAAAATTCTAAGAAGGGAGGGGAACTGGCATGCCTTTTAGAAGATTTCCCCGACCTCGACTATCTAATTGCTTTTTTTTTTTTATTTAATTTTCAAACTTTAAATTCCTGTCACTTTTCCTGAGTAATACTTTATATGTAAACCTTTTAGTCCCTGAAAAGCTTTACTGTCTTATCACTGAAACTTAGCTTATACATAGCTATAACTCAAATGGAAAAGTTTGAAATTTTACAAATAAGTTTTTAGGAAATATTATTATTTACATGTAAATATATATACATTCCTTTACCAAAGCAATCATACCACTGCAAACTCTCCCTTTAAAAGTGCACATGAAAGGAATTAACTTGTGTTCCAAATGACTGCTTTAGAAGGAGGTCACTTTTGTATGCCCCATGTTGGAAAGACAATTAGTACAACCTGATAACAGAGATGAAAAATCATCACAGGATATAAATCCATTTTTTCCCAGAAACATAAAGCAATAAAAATAGAATCCTAAACCACTCCAGAGAGGAACCTAATCTATATTAGAAAGTCACCTTATTTTGTTTCCATTTCTTTCCTACCACAAAAAACAAAAGGCTTCTACGAATATTTTGTGGCCCAGTGGATAAGCTCTCTGGAATGGATTCAACATGAACTGAGTTCATATTCTGACTCAAACACCTACTAGCTATGTGACTCTGGGCAAGGCACTGAACCTCACTCAGTTTCCTTATCCATAAAATGGAGATATAATAGTGTCTGTATCACAGGGTTGTTATGGTAATAATATTTTCCAATGCTTTGCGAACCCAAAAGTGAAATATAAAAACTAGCTATTATTATTCTTTCTGGCTTGAATTTCCTCAGGGCATATACCTAGCAATGGAATCTTTGGGTCAAAGGGTAAGAACGTTTTACTCATACTCTTTGCATTATTGAAATAGATGACCATTGATAGAGGAATGGCCAAACAAATCGTAGCACATTCATGAAATGGAATATTCTTGTCCTGTGAGAAATTATGAACAAAATAAACATAGAGAAACATGGGAAGACATATATGAAATGATGCAAAGTGAATGAGGAGGAGCCAGGAAATCTGTATACAATGATTATAACAATGTAAAGAAAAGGATTAATGACAACAAAATAAAAGAAACTGAATGCTATGAAACTTATAACCAAAGATCAATGACACCTACCCCAAGGCCTCTTAATATTAGTTAGTTTAGGTGATAGAATTTGATTCCTTCTCCTATACCTTAATTAGGGATAAGAATTGAACCTATGATCTCACTGGTAGAAGAAACTCCTTTGATCAATATAGGGTAGCATATTGTCTTCCATTTTTCAAATTTTCAAATTTCAAGTTCGAATTTTCAAATTTTCCAAAAGTTGCCCAGGGTGCTGAGAGGTTAAATAATTGGTCCAGAGCCACACACTCAGTATGTCTTAAATGCAAGAGTTGATCCCATTTCTTCCTGGCTTTAAGCTCATTAAGCTATACTGCCCTTCCATGCCTTAAGGAAAGAAAGAAACAAGCATTTATTAAGCACCACTGTGCTAACTGCCTCAAAAATATTAAGTCATTTGATTCTCATAACAACCCTGAGAGGTAGGTGGTAGTATTACTCCAATTTCAAAGCTGAGGAAACTGAGGCAAACAGGGGTTAAGTGACTTACCCAAGGTCATACAACTACTAAGTGCCTGAGGCCACATTTGAACTTGTGTATTGCTGATTCCAGACCTAATACTCTATCTACTGCACTACCTAGCTACTTCTTAATATACAAAGGTTAATGTATGTTCTTTGAAATGTTGGGCTCATTGGCCAAGATAAAATTTTACTTTCTCCTAGCTTTATTCTTTCATGTGATTAGTATGGTTTTATAAACTGATACTCAGATGAATCTACTATCTCATTAATGTGGCTATTCCTTCCTCTCCCTGTGCAGATTCCAACATATCCATCTATTGATATCACCCTGTGCAGTGCAGTCTAAGTTTCTCATAGTCTGTGTGTAACTGGGGAACACTTGAGCTGTCTGTTATATCTTACTTCACTCCATGCTCAGCCCACCTCCTTTACTTATCATATGTGTCCTTGATATCTTTTACTATAGTTTGTTACACCAAGAAAATAATACTATCTCATTTAAATTATCCCTTACATGATGTTTTTTAATATGTCTTCTTGGCTCAAGCTGTGATCATCCGTATGCACATCTTACTTTTCAGAAATCCCATAAAAGATTCTCTATCTTTGAATGAGAAACCTGTGTGACAGTGCCATCTCAGAATTTCAAGTCTGTCTTCATATGTATGTTTTTTTAAGATACAGATCAAAACTATCTGGAGACTTGGTCCTGTGTCACCACCTTCTTATTCCTCACCTTCCCCAATTCACAGAAGATTTTCCTGAGGAAAAAAAAAAGCTTCTGTTTCAAGTTTTTGATAAAACATGTCTCTTGAAATTTTGGCATGGCTAGTGTCTCCTAGATCCTCTCTTTGGAGCTATCTATGTCTGTTTGCTTAAAAATTCATTCTTAATACTTCCTGAGCTATCTGTTCAGAAAGATTCCTTCCCAAACCATCTCTTGCTATGAATGATTTTTTTCATTCATTTGTTGCAGTTCCAAGGTTTGGATCAAGCCAGTATGTCTGTTCTATAGCCCTCTTTTTCCTTAGCAACTGTCAGTAACCCAAACCAACTTCCACTTCCCCTAAATGCCCTCCTACCCTTACATAACAACCCACAGAGTCATAAAAGAATAGAACAGAAGACACACACTGCCAGACATTTCTGAATTGGATTTACTTGGATCCTATTGTTGTCATCCTCTTTCTTTAAAAATAGTATAAAAAGAAAAATAAACAGATTTCTGATAAGATATCATGGATAAAGATCAAATAAAGGTCCAATAAATGGAAACCCTGTTGTGGATCACTTCTTGGATCCTTGCTTTGGCACCATGTTTGTTTGTTTTTTCTTCTTTTCTTTTTTTTCCTTTTCTTTTCTTTTTTTTTTTGTGGGACAATGAGGGTTAAGTGACTTGCCCAGGGTCACACAGCTAGTAATTGTTAAGTGTCTGAGGCTGGGTTTGAACTCAGGTCCTCCTGAATCCAGTGCCAGTGCTTTATCCACTGTGCCACCTAGCTGCCCCCAGCACCATGGTATTTTGCTGCCAAGAAAATACGTATCCATCTACTTTTCATGCAAGAATGCTGACATGAAAGTCTAATAATTAAATATGGCATCCAAAGCATTCCCTTCTTGCTAATGGAAATCAAATGGGAAACACACATGTGTATTTCCAACATGGCAAATCTGGGTACTGTGACAAACAAGTAAAAGTGAGCTGGACCTTAGGTTCAGGCCAAGGACCAATACATTTCTCTAAGGCATAGAAGAATGTTTTGAAATGCCGACTATGGCTTAGAAAATCAATATAACTTTATGTTGCTTCTGACAAATTCTAAAATGTATTTGGATAGATTCTTGTTAACAAGTAGAAATGTAGCTGCAGTGCTTATATCTTCATCACTCCTGCCTTGGGAGGGGACGGGAGGGGGGGGGCGCCATTGCAGGAGCCATTTGAGTCCCTGACTCTGAATTTCCCAAGTCAAAAGGAAACAAAAATTTAAGAAGGTGTGAGTCAGAGAAATATTTAAGTCGGCAGTCACGTCATACAAGGGGCTTCAGAACCATGTTATACCTATTTTAGATTAAAGAAATGGAGGTATTTAGCATAGAGAAGAGATGATTTTAACTCTTTGAAGGGCTATCATATGAGAAAGATATTATAATTTGCTTAGTCCTGAAGATAGAACTAGAAACTTGTAAAATACCTTCTACAAGAACATGAAACAAAGCAAAAACAAAACTTTCTAACCATTAGAGTCATTATTTCAAAATGGAATGGGTAATCTCCTGTAGTAGTGAGCTCCCTATTGCCTCAGGTCCTTGAGAAAAAAGTAAATGACCACCTGTAAGTTATGTAACAGAGTTTAAACTACATGACCTCTGAGGTCCCTTAAAATTCCAAGTCAATGGTGATAGAAGAAGTTCTCTCCCTTTACAATGACCAATTATTGTTTGTTATTTTCTTATCTTTTACTTAATTTATTTTTCATTCTTTTTGATTTTGAGTTTCAAATTTTCTCCCTCCTTCCAGCCTCTCCCCCAGCCACTGAGAAGGCAATCAATATGATGCCCATTATAAATGTAAAGTCATGCAAAACATATTTCTATACTAGCTATGTTGAAAAAAAAAGAAAAAAGAAAGTGAAAACAATATGCTTCAATTTGCATGAGAAATTATTTTTTAATTATATTTTCAAATCATATTAAATGCTTCCTTATTTTAGGGAGAGGCAGGGTGGCAATATTGAGAAGTGGCTCCTAAAAAGGAATTAAATTTATTTTCAAATTCTGCCAATTAAATATACATTTGGAGTGCTTTGCAAATAGTAGTTGATAAATAATAGTTTGTTGAATTGAATTGACTTTTATTGAGGAGGAAAGCAAAACACCAATTTGATGAGTTTTTTTTAACATTAGAGAAAACATACATGCTATTCTAAAAAATAAATAGCACAAAACTTCTTTTTATATACTATGTAGTCCCTGTCATCATCATCAATCATGCATGAAATAGATGTTTATGTTACTTGTCAAATTAGATTTAAAAAAACCAAATTACTCCATATATGAAAATAAACTGAGACAGCATAATGACTTTATTGGAAACCCACTGGGACATTTGGTGTCTTATTTTATTCATTTTAATTCCATAAGTGTATTCTTTTTTTTTTTTGGTGAGGCAATTGGGGTTAAGTGACTTGCCCAGGGCCACACAGCTAGTAAGTGTTAAGTGTCTGAGGCCAGATTCGAACTCAGGTCCTCCTGACTCCAGGGCCGGTGCTCTATCCACTGCACCACCTAGCTGCCCCCATAAGTGTATTCTAAGGACACTATGTGCCTGGCATTGTGCTTGGTGCTAGGGACACAAAAGCAAAACAAAAACTTCCCTGCCTTCAAGAAACTTACCTTCTAGACATTGTCAGCAGCTTCATTGAATCATGGAGGTTGAGTAAAGTAATCATCTTTAGCAATTGCCCTAGTCAACTCTCTAAAAATCCAACAACAACAAAAGACCCTGTTTGTTTTTTTAAAGATTGTTTATTGAACAATTCTTCTGACATTACATGTTGAAAAGTCAACAAAGTGACATTTGCTGTAAGAATAACTGAAAGACAAAACCAGTAATCATAATAACAGGGGCTGCCACCAGGGCACCAGCCAGAAAATTGGCAGTGATTGATTGGTATAGTTTCTTTCTTCCAGTTTGGCAATAGTTTTGGCTTCAGTTTCCTGTTCTTTCATTCATTTGTTATTATTATACTTTCCTTCTAATGGAAACTGTAAGTACTCTGTCTTTTCCTGACAAACAGGGAAAAGGAGAATTGAAACAAATCTGCAGGAAATTTAGGTTAAAAATTCCAATAATCAGGGGCAGCTAGGTGGCGCAGTATTAAGCATCAGCACTGGATTCAGGAGGACTTGAGTTCAAATCCAACCTCAGACACTTGACACTTACTAGCTGTGTGACACTGAGCAAGTCACAACCCTCATTGCCGTGCCCCTCCCCCCCCAAAAAAATTCCAATAATCTTGAATTACCTAGATAGACTATGTAGCACCACTACCTGGCTTCCTCTTCCATTCTTAGCCATTTACTCTACAAGTGTAGCAGCCTTCCCTGAGCATGGTAAAGCTAAAACCAGAATAAGGTAAAAACACATTTGTTCTCATAATTAAAGCAGTCAAACTGTTATAGTGGCCAGCAACCTATTATTTTGGTGTAAGAAACCTAGTGATCTACTTAATCCCTATTAGAGAAAATATTTTAAGGGAGATGTCAACAGTTTCTTAAAATTATTTTTACCTAAATTGTAACATTTCTGTGTTCCAATTCACCTAAATATTGTTGTACTAAGTTGGGGGGCGGGGGGGGCTTAGAACTCAAAAACTAGTTCTTGATCAAAAAGTGAGCTTGAGGAAACCTCTTGTGGACAATAGCCATATGTCATGTTTGTGTTCAACAAGTAATATGATAGCTTTCCTTCTTATTTCTTTTTATTTCTTCATAGGTGTTAACATCAACACCTTTTAAAATGTTTTCCCCCTTGGGGGTGGCTAGGTGGCGCAGTGGATAAAGCACTGGCCCTGGATTCAGGAGTACCTGAGTTCAAATCTGGCCTCAGACACTTAACACTTACTAGCTGTGTGACCCTGGGCAAGTCACTTAACCCCCATTGCCCCGTAAAAAATAAATTAATTAATTAATTAAAAAATGTTTTCCACCAGCACCTAGTGTATGTGAAATACTAAAACAAACAACCAAAAAACCCTGTGATCACATATGAAGCATTTGAAAGAGTATCGTATTTATAAGGTCATAGACTTAGCACTGGAAAGGTCTTAGAGGTCATCCAGGCTATCCAGCCACACCGTCTACTATCCCATTTTACCTAGAGGGAACTGAGATCTATCAGGGACAACCAAAAGCTGAAGCTACACATTGCTTATGGCTCAGTCTTTTTCTGGAAACGGGAAGCAGAAAAAGATCCTCATCCACGAGCTTCAGGAGGAGCAAGGTGGACTGGGTTGGCTGAATAAAGTTAGGAGTTTTTTACCAATGATATGAGGTGATAAAGAGTCTAGAGGCAGGATTCAAGGTCCAGCTTAGATATATAAATATGGAGAGTTCTTCAGTACAAAGAAGTATAAGAGTAAGAGACACCAAAAATTAAATATCACAAGAAGAAAAAGTTTAACAAAGAGCTGTAGACAAGATTCCACAGTTGGAATCTTTGTTTCTCCATTATGACTTCAACTTCACCACTTCTCCTGCCATTTAGGTCAAATAATAAATCATTAACTTCTAAAGATGGCCACAAACTTAAACCCCAAATTTCTTTTTTTTTGGTGAGGCAATTGGGGTTAAGTGACTTGCCCAGGGTCACACAGCTAGTGTCAAGTGTCTGAACTCGGATTTGAACTCAGGTCCTCCTGACTCCAGGGCCAGTGCTCTATCCATTGCACCACCTAGCTGCCCCCTAAACCCCTAATTTCACAGAATCAAGGAACCTCAGATTTCTGAGTTACTTCAGAAACCACTTAGTTTAACTTATACCTGAGTAGTAATCCTTTCTAAGAATACTTTACATTTATGTACTCATTCATCCTCTACTTGAAGGCTTCTGGTGATGGGGAGCCCAATATTCTCTGACTTCTAGGGATTCTGTCCTTTTATTCTTACATACAACCTAAATTGGACCTCTACAACTTCCAATGATTTCATCTCTTCTGCTGCTCATACCTGGTTTCTGTCAAGCAAAACAAGTCTAATAATCTCTCTTCCACAGGCAGTTCCTCAAAGATTTTAAGACAATTAAAATGTCCCCTCCAGAGCCTTCTTTTCTCTAAGCTAAAACCCACCAGTTTCTTGAACTGAATCTTTTATGCAGGCCCTCACCATCCTAAGGTATCAGTATCTTTCTTAAAATTCTTTTTTTTTTCTGTTTAGAATTTTATTTTCCAAACTACATGTAAAAACAAATTTTGACATCAGTTTTTTAAAACTTTGTGTTCCAACTTCCCTTCCTCCCTCCTGTGGGGACCAATTTTTAATTGGGGAGTGCTAGCTAAGCGGCTCGCCACAATATTGGGGCAAAGAAGGAGACTGGCAGCCTCCCTCAAAACAGAACTAGATTTATTTTAACAAGAATGAACTTTAAAAAAAAACACACAAATAGGATCAGTAGGATCAAGGGAAAGGAAATAAAATGGGGAAAGGGAAATTATAATACCTGAAAAAATACCACCGCCCAGGAATCAGCTGAAAATACACAGCAGAACACCTGTCGCTTTCCAGCTTCCACCTAGAATGCCCAATTCTCCTCCCCCAAACCTAGAAACACCCCACACAGCCCCAGCCAATGGGATGGTCACTCTGACAGTCACATGACTGTCCTCACTAGGCTTCCAATCATTATAATTTTGTCAGACCCATGTAGGCATTGACAAGTGGTGATGACGTGAGGTGCCAGAGCCCTGGCAACAGCTACAACCAGTGGGTGGAGCACCATGCGGTTTGCAGAACCCCAGGCCAGTGCTCGCTGAGGCATAAAAACCTAAAATAACAATTAATTCTTTACACTCCCTTCCTACCACCCACCACATGAGTAGTCATGGAAAACATCACATTAGCTAGGTTGTGAGAGAAAACAGATAAAAACAAAACTTCTGATTAAGGAACTGTTTTCAGATACCACCAGTTCTTTCTCTGTAAATGGATGGCAATTTTCATAAGTCCTTCAGAGTTATATTGGATCATTGCCTTGCTGAAAATAACCACATGTTTCCCAGCAGATGATCTTACAATATTGCTGTTATTTTGTATACAGTACATTTCACTCTGCTTCAGTTCATGTAGGTATTTCCAGGTTTTTCTGATAGCATCCTGTTCATCATAACTTGTATATAGTACCTTAAACTTTACAAAGAATTTTCTTCACAATAGCCCAGAAAATTAGGTACCATATGTTTTGCCATTATAATCAATCATCATAACTATTTCCCTCCATCCTATTCCCTTCCCGTGATATTTACTCTATTTTCTATCTTCTTTTACCCTATTCCTCCTGAAAAATGTTTTGCTTCTGACTGCCCCCTCCCCTTCTCTGCCTTCCCTTCTCTTACACTTCCCTCCTTATCTTCTTCCCCTCCTACTTTCCTGTAGGGTTAGCTAGATTACTCCTCCCAATTGAGTGTGTATGTTATTCCTTCCTTGAGCAAACTCCAATGAGATTAAGGTCTTTGAGCTAATTCTGTGTTCTACATTTTCTTCCTCCCTCCCTCCTCAACCCTCCCTATGAAATCAAGCAATTCAATATGTAGTACTTGTGCAGTTATGCAGAATATCTTCAGCTTCCTTGAAAGTTTTTTGCTTTTTACTGCTCCCTCCCCTAATCTGCCCTTCCTTCTTTCCCCTCTCCCCCCCCCACACCCTTATCTCCTTCCCCTCACACTTTCCCTCAGGGAAAAATATATTACTATACCCACTTGAGTATGTATGTTATTCCCTCTTTGAGCCAATTATGATGATAGTAAGATTCAATCATTACCCCACTCCTTCCCACTCTTCCCCTCCACTCCATAAGTTGTTTCTTGTTTCTTTTATGTGAGCTACTCTTCCCCAGTCTGCCTCTCCCTTTCCCTTTCTTCCAGTGAATTCCTCTTACTCCTTAATTTTATTTCAAAGATGTCATCATGGATTAGCTAGGTGGCACAGTTGGACAAAGGACCAGCCCTGGACCCAGGAGGCCATGAGCCTAAATCCAGCTCCAGACATAAGACACCCCACCCTACCTGCCTCACAAAAAAACAAGGATAAACAAAAAATAAATACTTTACAGATATCATCCCTTCATATTCACTTCAGAGCTGTGTCCTCTGTCTCAGTGTATTCCTTTTAGCTGCCCTAATACTAAGAAAGTTCTTACGAGTTTCAATAATTATCTTCCCATGTAGGAATGTAAACAGTTTAATCTTTTAATATCCCTCATGATTTCTTTTCCTTGTTTACTTTTTAATGTTTCTCTAGGTACTTGTATTTGAAATTCAAATTTTCCATTAATTTCAGGTCTTTTCATCACAAATGCCTGAAAGTCCTCTTTTTCATTGAAGTCCCATTTTTTCCTCTGAAAGATTGTTATCAGTTTTGCTGGGTAGATGATTCTTTGCCCTCTGGAATATCATATTCCATTCCCTCTGGCCCTTTAATGTAGATGTTGCTAGATCTTGTTTTATCCTTATTGTAGGTCCACAGTATTTGAATTCCTTTTTTCTAGCTGCTTGCAATAATTTCTCCTTGACCTGGGAGCTCTGGAATTTGGCTACAATATTCCTGGAGGTTTTCCTTTTGGGATATCTTTCAGGAGGTGATCAGTGGATTCTTTCAATTTCTATTTTACCTTCTGTTTCTAGAATATCAGGGCAATTTTCCTTGACAATTTCTTGGAAGATGCTGTCTAAACTCTTATTTTGGTCATGGTTCTCAGGTTGTCCAATCATTTTCAAATTATCTCTCCTGGATCTATTTTACAGGTCAGCTGTTTTTCCAAGGAGATATTTCATATTGCCCTCTAATTTTTTTATTCATTTGGATTTGCTTTATTGTGTCTTGGTTTCTCATAAAGTCACTAGCTTCCATTTGACCAATCCTAATTCTTAGGAAATTATTTTCTTCAGAGAGCTTTTGTATCTCTTTTTCCATTAGGCTTTTAAAGCTATTGACTTTTTTCTCATGACTCTCCTGGATTGCTCTCATTTCTCCTTCCATTCTTTCCTCCACCTCTATAAATCTTCCTTCTATCTCTCCTACTTTCTCTTCAAAGTCCCTTTTAAGTGCTTCCATGGCCTGAGACCAATTCATATTTTTCTTGGAAGTTCTGGACATAAGGGCCCTAAGGTTATTATCCTCTTCTGAGGGTGCACCTTGATCTTCCTTGTTGCTAAAGAAACTTTCTATAATTCTCAACTTTCTTTGCTTGCTCATCTTGCTGTCTTTTACTTGACTTTTAACTCCCTCTTACAGTGGGGCCCTACTTTGAAGCTACATTCTCCCCAACTTCAGAGGGTCCCAGGTGTTTTGGTTTGAGGGAAGGCAGGTTTTTCTCTCTCCTGGCCTGTTCTCTGGTCCAAAGATAACCTCAAGCCAACTTGCTAATTAACCAGCTGGCAGAACTGTTTGTGCTGTGGTTCTTAGCTACAATGAGTCTGTGCCCCTCCCCCACCTGGGCCTCCCTCCATTAAAGATTTCTTCCTGGTTCCCTGCTGGGGTGGGTTAGCAGAATTCCTCCTTAGGTCCCACAGACACCCATGTATTTTCCCTTCTCCCCCCCCCAACCCCAGCCAGCTGTTCAGCCCTCTCACCCAAACATAAGCTTAGTTCCAGAAGACAATGGTGCTACAGCTGATTTGGAGGCTCAGGGGTAATTTCCTCTGGTGCAGACTGCCTGGGCTTTGTGTTGGTGTCATCACAGGGTTGGACTCTTCTAACAGCCCAGCATGACCCCCTCTAATCAACCTGTTTTTGTCTGGAAAATAATGTCTTCCAGTCTTTTTGTGGGTTTTGCTGCTCCAGGGTTTGTTTTATTGCTGTTTGGGGGGTAGTTGTGTCCGGAGCTCTGTGTGTTTAATGTCTTTCCTCCACCATCTTGGCTCTACCTGCAGAAGTCTCTCCATTCTTAAAATTCTTAACTGAACAAAATACTGTCCTCTACAAAACAATGTAGAGGAAACATAAATGACCAAAAGTTTGAGGGTTAGTAATAGCAGTGTTATCCTCTGATTAATGAATTGTTGTAACCTCTATAAGTATTCACTTTTAGTTGACTCTACTGGTTGCTTTTACGTTATACTAATTTTTGGTTGCTGATGGGTGACACCTGATTTGTGGTTGATGGCATTCTGAGTCTGCGTAGTTAAATGGTTTTGTTTTTGTTTTTGCAGGCTAATGAGGGTTAAGTGATTTTTCCAGGGTCACATAGCTAGTAAGTGACAAGTGTCTGAGGCTGGATTTGAACTCAAGTCCTCCTGATTCCAGGGCTGGTGCTTTATCCACTGTGCCACCTAGCTGCCCCCTGAGGGGTTAAAAGTGAACTAACACTTCTTGAATCATGCATACTCCTTTGTATTTATTGATTTAAGTGGTGTCTGATTAAGACCTTCCATAGCTAAGTAAATATTTTTAAATATCTTCATTACAGTTTTATCACTTCCTGTAACCATTCTGGAGAGCAATTTGGAATTATGCCCAAAGGGCGATAAAGCTGTGCATACCCTTTGACCCAGCAATACCACTTTTGGGTCTTTTTCCCAAAGAGATCATGGAAGGGGGAAAGGGACCCACATGTACAAAAATATTTATAGCTGCTCTTTACGTGGTGGCAAAGAATTGGAAGTTGAGGGGGTGCCCATCAATTGGGGAATGGCTGAACAAGTTGTGGTATATGAATACAATGGAATACTATTGTGCTATAAGTTCAGAGAAACCTGGAGGGTCTTGCGTGGGCTGATGATGAGTAAGATGAACAGAACTAGAAGAACATTGTACACAGTAACATCAACATTGAGTGTTGATCTACTGTGATGGACTATATTCTTCTCACCAATGCAATGGCACAGAAGAGTTCCAGGGAACTCGTGATGGAAGAGGATCTCCAAATCCAGGAAAAAAAAAACTGCGGAGTATAGATGCTGAATGAACCATACTATTTCTTTTGTTTTTGATGCTGTTGTTTTGTTTTTTTTCTATTTTGAGGTTTTCCATCATTGCTCTGATTTTTTTCTGTTATAACATGACTAATGCAGAAATAGGATTAAAGTTATTATGTGTGTGTGTAAATATATATAACCTATATCAGATTATCTGCTGTCTAGGGGAGGGGGGAGGGAGGGGAGGGAGGGAGAAAAATCTGAAATTATAAAGCTTGTATAAACAAAGGTTGAAAACTATCTTTACATGTAATGGAAAAAAAATAAAATACTTTATTAATTAAAAAAAAAAGTTTTATCACTTCCCCATGGTTGCTATAGTATAAAACACCTTTTAGTTTGCACTTATGTGTTTAAATGTTGAACCTCCCAGTAGACTGTAAGGTCTTCAAGGATAGGGACTGATTTTTGTTTTGTCTTTATAACTCTAGGACCTTGTACATAGTAGGTATTTTTATTTTATACACATATGTGTGTATATACATACCTATACATAGATAATATATAAAACACATATATACACATACAGACATGCATATAAAACACACATATACAGCATGTGTATACATGTGAATGTATATATGTTTGTTGTGTATGTTTACTTATATACATATGCATGTATGTGTGTATTTGCCCCTAGATGTCAGCACTAAGTTCACTCTCTCTTGTACAGTTAAGACCAGGACCTTCTTGGTGTCTATTGCTCTTATCTGTCAACTTTCTCCTCCTTTGTCACCTCCTTTCTAGCTCTATTTTAGTTTCTTGGATGTTACTCAGTTCTGTGTATCTTTTGACACCTTTAATTGCTCTTCTCTTCTCATGCCTATTAAGTTTTCTCACCCTTTGCTATTGGCATTCTGAATGTTTAAAATTATTTGCCAAATAATGTTCTACCACTGCTGTTTCTCGTAACTTAAGAAACTTTATCTTTAACCCTGTGTAGTATTCTATCACCCTAATTACTATCTGCTATAATAGAGTTGAATCAAATTGAGTTGTGCTATTTTATAGACAATTCAATCATTTCTAATCATTTCTTATGGTTATTCAAAGTAAAGTTAGTATATCTTTGATTATTGAGCAACTGAGATTTACCCCCATACTGTCTCTATGAACCTTCAGATTCCCTCCATGCTTGCATTTCTTCTCAAACTAAATAAGAAGCCATAAATTTAGTTCTATAAATCAAACCACCATTATAATACAGTTTACAAATTCATTTCCTGGTCTGAGTTTGTCATTTCCCTACTCAAAAGGTGACTCTCTTTGCCAGTATGATAAACTACAAAGTCCTTAGCCCTGTTTTAAAGGCCCTCCACAATATGGTTTGCTTACTAGCCTTTAGTCCTCCTATAGCATTTGGAATCAGAAGACCTCCATTCACTTAGATCTCTGATCTGCTACTTTGATTCAAATTAATCCAATTCAACAAATGTTTATTAAAACACTTACCATGTGTAAGGCACTGAAGATACACTGGCAAAAATGAAAGAGTCTCTGCCTTCTAAGAGCTTTTATTCTATTGGGAGTAGGGCAGGAGGGACCCAATAAATATATAAATAAATACAAATACAATGGTGGAGTGTGGGAAGGGACTGGCCATAATGGTCCACTCCTCAGAATATATATAATGAGGGGGCGGCTAGGTGGTGCAGTGGATAAAGCACCGGCCCTGGATTCAGGGGTACCTGAGTTCAAATCCGGCCTCAGACACTTGACACTTACTAGCTGTGTGACCCTGGGCAAGTCACTTAACCCCCATTGCCCTGCAAAAAAAAAAAAAAAAAAGAATATATGTAATGATCCCTGCCTGGTCCAACCCATATGGAAGCTTGATCAGTCTTCTTCCTGGAATTCATAATGAAGAGGCCCTTCATCCTACTTCAAAGCAAACAAGGCATTCTCTGTTTCCATAGGTTTACTGTGTGGATACTTTTAAATGCCTATTAAGCTAGACATGAATGTTTGTACAAAAGGTTCAAGCAAGCAGACTTTTCCTTTCTTTCCTGACAACCCATAAGGAGGAATGACTTTGAGCAACTTTTGCCTCACTTAAATCCAATTCATGTGCAAGTCAAGACATTACCCTGGGTAATATCATTGGTCTCCTCTGAAAACAAAGGCTGAACAACAACCAGCCAACCAACCAATGAGGAGAAAGAATGGCTGTAAGCCCCTGGGTGAGGAGAGAGGCAACAGCTTTGGTTGCTTTTTCTCCACATATGGTGGCTATGTGCCCATGAATGCATAGAACCTTTCTATTCCTGGTGTTTCTTATTTCATTTTAGTAGGTGAATACAAATTCTGGGATGGGAGTACTCAAGCAACCAGTGAGATTGACCAAAGAGAATACCAGGGTAACCAGTGAGACCAAGAAATCTATCAAAGCCATACAAGGTCCCACTGAGAATTGGAGACCTGGAGCTGATGCCAGCAAGAGTCACATCTATGAAGAAAATAACTAAATTCTAAGGTTTATAAGGCATTCTTCATTTTCTAGCCTTTCTTCTCTGCTTAATCCAGGGAATGGAACAGATTCTAAAGTGACTTAAAAACTTGTCAGTTAGTAGACAAACATTTATTTAACAGTTATTATGTATCAGACACTGTGCTAAGCACTGGGAGCACAAGAAAGGCAAAAAATTGTCCCTGCTTTCTAGGAGCTCACAACATAGAATAACAGTTATGTATGAACAGGATATTCCAATGTCACTGGACCCCAGAGTATGTGAGAGGTGGAGGGAGAAGTGTAAGGTGTCAAAAACTGGAAAGTTAGGAAGGGGCCAGATTATGGTGTCTGTGTGGGTGGAAAGTGGGGAGAAGGGTAAAAGTCAAATAGAGATTTTTCTATTTAATAGCAAATAACAGGGAGCCATTAGAGTTGATCAAATGGGAGGGGGTGCCACAGTCAAATTTGTACTTTATCTTTTTGATAGTTGAGTAGAGGGTAGTCTAGAATAGGGAGAAATTTGAGTCAGGGAAACCAACCAGAAGGCTTTTTTAATAGTCAAGGTGTGAGGGTTTGCACCAGGGTTGTGGTTCTCATGTCATAGGAAAGAAAGGAGGCATACATATTAGAGCTGTTTGTAAGGCAGAATTGCTAAGACCTAGCAATTGCTTTGATATAGGGGGCTGAGAAAGAGTGAAGAGTGCAAGATGACACCTAGGCTGAGTCTAGGGATTTATCATAGGAAAGTTAGGAAAGAGGAAAAAAGTTAAGAAAAGGGGAGAGTTTGGGGAGTGAGGAATATGATGAGTTCAGTTATGGATAAGTTGAGTTGCATATGAAACACTCAATCTGCGATGTCCAATAGATAGTTGAAGATGTGAGATTTAAGGTCAGAAGGAGTGTTAGGGTGGGGCAATTAGATCTAAGAATAATCTGCATAATTAAATCCATGGGAGCTGATGAGATCATTGAGTAAAATAGGACAGAGAAAAGAATGGAATCTGAGGTGCTACTCTAGGTTAGAGGTCCTGGCCTGTATAAAGATCCAGTAAAGGAGGCTGAAAAGGAGCAGTCAGACAGATAGGAGGCTATCAGATAGGAAAATTAAGAGATCATTAGTAACTTTGGAGACAGCTATGTCAGTTGTGTGATGGCAGAAACCAGAACACAAAAAGAGAGTCAGAGGAAAGGAAGTTGAAATATAGATTATAGATTTGTGACTGACAGGAGTTATTTTCTTGTGTTCACTGTGGTAGGATTCACAATATTGTAACTTATAGTGATTGTTGGGGAACCTGTGTTTCTTTCGTCTAATTTGCAGGTTGTGCCCCATGCCCTTATGGAAATAAATCTAGAACCAGTTTCTGGTGTTTTAGAGAAGGACAAGAAGGCCAGGGATTAAAACTACATAATAAGAACAACACAACCATACGTAGGTTATGAGTCTGTGACCAAAATTAGCGTCAGGATTATTATAAATTCAAGAGAATAACAATCTCTGAAGGAGAGACTCTAAAAATGAGAAAGTATTTGCTGCTCTGGAAAGGAAACACAATTACCCTCCCCCCAGGGAATGAATACATATGTTTATATAAATGCCAAAGAATTATATATAAAAGGGAATAAACTGGGCAGCTAGGTAGCACAGTGGATAAAGCACCGGCCCTGGATTCAGGAGGACCTGAGTTCAAGTCCAGCCTCAGAAACTTGACACTTACTAGCTGTGTGACCCTGGGCAAGTCACTTAACCCTCATTGCCCCTCAAAAAAAGAAAAAAGTGAATAAGCTTACTTACTCTGGGCCCTTGAGACTAGAACTTTAACCACTGGCCAGGCAAAGAGAGGAAGTATTAGCTTTTGATATTAGTATCAAGGATATCCATGAGGTGGTATGGATACTTTGAACTACTTATGAAAAGATGGCACACAAGAAAACAGAGGATTGCACCATGATACAGTGGTGTATAGTGAACAAAACAGCATAGTTCATTAGAGAACTTCAAATCGCTATAGACCCCAGGATAAGATGGCTTTCATGCTAGAAATATATGTGATATCAGGAAATTCTCACTGGGGAATCTTTTGGACTTTGGGTTATTGTCAGGCATTTGTTGCAGAATAGGTGTTTGTTGCTTCCCCCACCCCTTAGATATTATATTAGGTAAATCTACCTTAGCTATATTGTGCTTAGTGTGTCTACAAATGGGGAGTTGGTTTCAACCTTCTAAGTTCTTGAGTTTGTGGAAGGAGGCTGGGTGGGGGGCGGGGGTAGTAAGGAAGTGTTTCCCAGGATTCTGGATGGAGATTTGAGCTCAATTTAAATATAGTGATAGTAGTAATGATGATAAGAACTAGCTTATTTATAGAACTTTAAGATTTAAAAATTACTTTGCACATAAAATCTCCACTCATTATCCCCACCCCCTTAAACACAAACACACAGTCTCCAGCAAAACCTGGGCCATTCATACGATCCTTGTACTACAGGTCCCCTCAGCATAGGGTATTATGAAGTATTTTATTCATTTAATAAAACTGCTGGACACACAAATAATGCATGAAAATTTCAGCCACAGAATTTCAAAGTTGGATGGGATTTTGGTTGCTAAATAGTCTCAACAATACAGGAAAAGTCAACAAGCATGGCTGTATTCCTGTTTCCCTGGAATTTTTCCCCCATGGCACAACAGCCTTCTCATCCTGGAAGTTCACCTTCCCCCTGACCTGCTCACACTGGAAATACATTTCACCCCTATGGGCCCTTTCTCTGATGACTTGGCTCCTCTGTAGAGCTGGGGATGTAAAATAATACAAAAGACAATCCCTGCTCTAAAGGAGCTCAGGGTTTAAGGAGGGGTTGACAACAGGAAAACAGGAATATTTAAACAAATCAATTGGAGAAGAGGATAGTTGGTAAAGGCCTCTTGGAGAAAGTGGAATTTTAGCTGGGGCTGATTTTTGTATGTATAGCCTCTAGCAAAGAGCTATACTTAAGAGTTTTTGCACCCAGAGTTAGAAGAGTCCAGTGGAGGGGCACCTCACCAGAAGTATGGCCACTTTGGAGAAGAAATATGCCCTAGGATACTTCAAAGTTACCATGTCACTAAAGGACTCTGGGAAAGCAAGAGGTGGGTTGGTCAAGAGCTATGAGTCCCCCTCCTGGTTGGAGGAAGCATACCTTAGAACAATGAAGTTATCGACTTGGGGCCAAGTCCCACTTAGGCTACCCTAGTTACACTTCTGCCTACCAGAGTATTTTTGCACGTAGTAGGCACTTAATAAGTATCTGTGAAAGTTAATTAAATTCTGTATGCCAGTGAGACCCTGAAGAAAAGTGGAATCCCTTTATAAATGTCCCAGTGCCTAAAGTGGTAGAATCAAGATGAGAATACAGATCTGACTTCCAGCTCCAGCCTCAGGAATTCTTTAGAGAAGATGTCAAACAATGTATTTTATCACCCAGGGCAAATTCCAAGAACCCTCAGAATCCTCTGCCAATTTACAGAACCAAACCACAGGGAAACAGCCTTTCTGTAATCGTATTTGTAAAATCTCTTAAGCTTTACGATGTACTTGCCAGCAACACAATGTGCTAAATTTTGCTATAATCAGACTTATAAATGAGGTAACACATTTATTTTATGTAACCTAAAATTCACATTTACAGAAGTATAAGGCTTTTGTGGCTGGAAGCCATTGCTTACAACATTCCTACAACTCTCCAAACCTAATCAAACTCACTTTGGCTCTACCATCTTGGTCTTGATACCAGTCCTAGTACTAGTCTAGTTTATGGTATATGTTTCCCCACTGTCCCTGCCTTGAAGTATTACAGACAGAGCCCTGATGGGCTTATTTCCCATTTATCTTGTATAATAGCTTGTTTACTTGTTATCTCCCCCATTAGATTGTGAGCTTCTTGAGGGTAGACCATCGTTTGCCTCTTTTGGTATTCCCAGTGCTTCCCAGTCCTGATACATTGTAGGCACTGAACAAATATTTATTTACTCATTGATTATTGACTAGTGGAGGCAATAGGTAGATAGAAAAATAAAGATTTATATAGAGTGATCCATCAATCCATGCATCCATGCATCCATCTATCCATCTATCCATCCATCCATCCATTCAATGTATCTGTCTATCCATCTATCCATCTATTTATTTATCATCTGTCATCTATCTATATATAAATATCTATGCATATAACTGACTAAAGAGTTATCAAGAACTATACTCAAATGCTGGTTAATGCTTCCTTTAAAGCAGAGCTGTTTTATTCTTACTCCCACATCTTTGAAAGCCAACAAAGTTTTCCCTAAGTAAAACTGGGCAGTTAAAGAGTTGATCTTTAACACCTGGCCTCCACTTTCTGGATTCTTGATATCAGGTCTTTCCCTGGCAGGCACCCTATAACCTGTTATCTCTTTTCCTACCCCCAACCTCCTCCCCCTTATCAAAAATGACTCAGAAAAAGTTCTCCTATCAGTCATTTAGATTGCTAGGTGAATAAATGATCATCCACCTGTCAAATCTCCAGCATGATCAGTTATTTCATTATCACAAAGTCAGAAGAAAGGAAAAAATATTTTGGAAAATTAAAGATGAAGCAATACTCAGAACAGAACTTGGAGAGGAAAAGACAATTTCCAGCAAGATGAATGCCTTTGGCTCACTTCAAACCCAAGCTGCCAACATGAGATGAAAAGAGATCTGAGTTTGAGTCCTGTTTCCACCAGTGACTTTGGGCAAATCACTCAACCTCTGGTTCTCATTTACCTCGTCTGTAAAAATGGAATAATCAAGTTGATACCACCTCACTCATGGGGTTGTTGTGGAGGAAAGGTTTGGTAAACCATAAATTACAATATCAATGTGAACTATGTTGCCTTGATTCATGTTTTTCCAAAGGAAGGCACATATATAATCATCTTTTCATTTATGTCAAGGGGAATCCTACACATAAAACAATGTTTCTTTATAAGCCAGTTTTAGAGTTTCATCCTGTCATTGAGTGGAATAATTAGCAGGATACCCAGAGTTCTGCATCCTCTCCCAACCAACGATAGAAGCAATAGTAGTCCTATTTATCCCAAGTTCATTTCACTAATGTTTATTCTCCTGGGAACATTTTCTGGAGTTCTTGATATGAGATTCTTCCCCCGTCAATGATTTATAACTACAAAGGTAGGTGTGATATAGTCAAGAGTATGTTTGTAAATATTTAATAACTGACTTTCTGGAAAAAAAATGTATAAGTTATATATATTTCAGTTTAGTGTACTTTATCACCATTTCCACTTTCACTTTCTTAAGTCTAGGCAATCAACAAAACAGTAAGTCAAGTCCTGATTTATCAAATTTGCTGGATTTCTGAGCTGTAAATGCTCACCAGAAAATTCAACAACCAGCCCTTACTAACTGGTTCACTGGTCTCTAGCACACCCTTGGTATGAAAAGTACACACCCCTGTAGTGAAAAGTGCACTAGATTTTGAATCCAAAGGCATAGTTTTCATTCCAAGCTCTGATACATATTATCTGTGTGATCTCAGTCATGTCACTTCAACCTGTAGGACCTCAATTCCCTTATCTATAAAATAGTAGTAATACCTGAACTGTTTTCCTTCTAGAGTTTTTGTGTATGTGCTGGTAAATGTTTAATAACAAACTTGCTGGGGAGGAGGGGAGGAGTATGTATGATACACTTTTAAATTTAATCTGCGTTATTCACATTTTCTCTATCCCTTGAGTCTATACAATTAACAAGATGATGAAATAACCCCTGAATAGGAGCATTAGCCCATATCTGTGACTGTTCATACTGAAAATCTAATGATAGGATCTTGAGAATGATAACTACAAATTTACTGAGAACTGACTGATCCCCAGCGAGTCTCCATTCCCAGGCCAATTAATTGCCTGGGGCTAACCAATCTTTGTCAATTCCAGACTCTTGATTGACTTATGGATCTCCTCCAAGAAAACTGTCCCCTCCCAATGATTCCCCACCTTACTCCTAGGAATTTATGTTATTTTGTAAAAGGTCCACCTCCATTAAATAGTTTCTATTTAGCGTTAAGTAGTATCTATACTTAACTCAGGAGCAGTTCTATGGTTTCTTTTGTTAAAAGTTCATTTACATTAAGTACCTGCCTCTGGAGCAGTCTTTTGGATCCCTTTTGTTCTGTTACCCCATAAAACCCTGTCCTTGGTTCCCATCTTTGGGTATTCCTGGCTTCTTGCTTTGTGATACCATGAGGTATAGTTCCTCTGCCCTGAGTAAAGACCTTGTTTTCTCCAATACTGATTGTTTCATTAATTTCCAGGTTAACATATAGGGGCTCTTTCTGGGATTTGAAGACTCTGTGTCCATCCAGCCACCATTTTTGACCTCTGGGTGCTCGTTGCCAGCAGGAATCTTTTGTGTTCCAGTCTGGACTCAAATTCAGAGGCCTGGCCTGGGTAAGGGTCTCTCAAATTCAGAACTCGCATCCTTTTCACTTGAGTTCCTAAAAGCTCTTTGATCAGGGGTCTGGTTATATCCATGGATGACTTTGTAATGGGTCCATTCTGACAGGTCCCCCAAAAGGGGATGGCTGCAGGTTTTTTTATGGACCATATGTGGCCACTCTGACAGGTACTGGAAAGGACAGCTGCCGGGTTTTGTTTTCAAATCATGTACCACATGATTGCAAGTACTTGGAAAATTAGCAGAATTCAAGTCTGACCCACAACACTGATGACCAGAGTGGGGTCTCCTTTTATTTTGAGTTTATTTTTGATTCTGCTGGTCCAAAAGCTAAAGGTCATGAATGGGATTTTGCTTTTTTTCTTTCTCTTTTTTCAATGGCATTTTGAATCAATTAAGTGAGAATCTGAATCTGAACCCTCCTCCCTTTAAAAATAAAAAGGGAGGAAAATAATTAGATAGAATTTTTTGTCCCTCAGAAAAAGGTCTAATTTTTTAAGAAAAAAAGAGACCAATTGATCTGGCTCAAATTAATGGGTCTTTGAGAATATAAAGGACTTAATTTGTGCATGCTAAATTATCTTAAGAATCTTTATCATTACTGTTTACTGTTTTTGTACCTGTCCTTGTACAATGTTCTGCATATGTGTTAAAATGTATGTGTGTTTGTGTCCCTTTCTATTTAAGCTGAGTCCCTTATCTTGCATTCAGCAATATGCCACTCAAATCAGAATTGTCAGAAAGGTAATTTACACAGAGAGGCAGAGAGTGACTATAGCTTGATTTTATTTTTTACCTGTTTTTAAGAAATTTGTTAGGGGCAGCTAGGAGAAAAATTTGGAACTCATGGATGTTAAAAACTATCTTTACATGTAACGGGGGAAAAAATACTATTGAGAAGAAAAAGAAAGAAAGAAAAAGCAGCTAAGCAAGCCCGCCATGTGCCCATTCCTCTCAAGATTTCATTCCTGTTTCTCTTGATTTTCTCCATCATTTCCTCATGTGGATACCTTCTTCCTATCTTTCCTTCAAATGCCTTTTATGTATTGTCTTCCCCCATTAAAATGTATGCTCCTTGAGGGTAGAGACTATATTTCTTTCCACCGACGTTTTTATTTCCACTGGTTAGCACAATACCTAGCACAGAGTAATCATTTAATAAATTCTTGTTGATTTGAAAAAAAAACAAAGAAAGATAAGTGGGTTGGTAGTGTGGTGCAATGAAAGAAGGATGAACTTGGAATCACAGGACCCAAGTTCAATTCCTAGCTGTGTTTGACCTTGGGCAAGTTATTTAACCTCTGTAAGCCTCAGTTTCCTCATCTGTAAAACAAACAAGTGGCACTAGATGACTTCTAAGGCCTCTTCTATAATATCTTGTATAATCTCCTATATCTTCTATAATATCTTTGATTCTGTGATCATCTTGTAAATCTTAAAATACTGTACAGATATTATTAGTAGTATATATGTCATGAAAGAATGTATTTTATCCAATGTAGTGGATAGAAAATGGACTCAATGTCAAAGACTTGGGCTTAAGTCCCTCCTCTGATCCTACTACTGGCTGTTTGACCTTGGACAAGTCACTTAACTTATCAGTGCCTTAGGCAACTCCCTAAGGCTATAAGTTGAATAGCAAGTGCTATTCTGTTCTTGTTGCTTGAATTCCCTCATTGCAAGTTGCCTATGAAAATGGTCTATTTTTTTTTTTTTAGGAATGCATAACACTCAAATATATCAAGGAGTTATGTTTTCTTGGTGTGAGAAGTCCCTCCACAACCTGTCTCCAATGTATAGTCTTAGAGTTTCCTGAAACCCAGAGGGCTAAGTGATATGCAAATGATCACAAAGCTCTTAAGTTTTACTGGTGAGATTTGAACCTATCCATTCCTGACTGCTGTTCCTCTACCCAATGCATTATGTAATGCTAACTCTCCACATTATGAAAAGTGCTTTGTAAATTGGAAAATGCTATGTAAATGTCAACTGTTACTATATCACACAAGAAAGGAACATTTTCTGATGCTGACCTTTGGAAGTGTCATGTGAAAATCACTGTAGTAAAACTCGAGGTGAAGTGTTCCTTTTTGCATATGGAGCAGACATATAGGATAAGGGGAAACTGGATACACAAGACCTATATCAATCATAATGAAGTGACTCTAATTATTAATAAAATTCCTGCCCCTCTCAAAGCTGTCATCATTGACTAAGAAGGCACCACATTCTGCCAGCAGGATATGAACTCATGTACCTCTGATGTAAAAGTTATTGTAAGAATCAAAAACTGTTTTCAGTGAATTAAACCTCTTCAACTAGGTCAGACCTAGGGATCCATACTAGATGTGAATATATTATGTGAAGGAATAAACCAGGCGATTGCTAAACTGCCAAATAATAAAGCTTCAGGGGAGTCTGGTTTTTACTACCAGATTTTACAAAGCACTGTGCCTTAAACTAGTCCCAGATGCACAGTTCAGGTTCATGCACCTCATCTCTCCTTCCTACTTTATACGAGGTGATAATATCTTTTATTCACAAAGCTGGGAAAGATGTCCTTGAATGTTCCAACCATCGACATTTATATCATTAAATCTTGATTATAAAATTCTCCCCCAAGATCAAATGATCAGGACCACACTGGCTTTATAAAATTTCCATTAGTCCTAGGAGCAATGTCTCCATCTCAGCAGCCCAAATTCCTCATAGAGAACTGTGCTGTCCACCAACCATAAAGGACATGATAGCTTTGACCCTTCCTGCAATGAGTCACTTTGTAACTGGTTAGAATTCACCCCAATGGATTAAAATGATTGCTATGGATTAGCATGATGCTGCAGCTAGAGTTCTGAATTTGGAGTCAGATGACCTTAGTTTGAATCTTAACTCTGCTTTTATATGTACCTTGGAGAGGTCACTAATCTAGTCCTGAATTTTCTTCTTTATATAAATAATGGGTCCATAGAATTTAGTGCTAGGAACGACCTTAGAGGTTACCTAGTCCAGCTACCTCATGGTATAAAAGAGGAAACTGAGGCTCAAAGAGGGTAAGTGACTTACCTAAGGTTACATAATAGCTGTGGGAATCCACATTTGACCCAAAGTCCTCTGACTCCAAATCTAGGTCTCTTTCCAGTGCCTCACTAGAAAAATCTCTAATCAGAGCTATTAATCTATTCATAAATCCATCCATAAATAAAATCTCTTCACAGCTATGAATCCTATGGTTCTATCAACTATTTTCATTTAGGTAGATACTGTCAGGCAAAGTGGGAACATAAGTTGAATACCAGGATTATATTATTTGATTATTGGTTTTAAAAGACATTTCTTTTCAAATGTCGATCCCTACTTTCCTAAAAGACTGTTAAAAAAATACAGCATTATGAGTAGCCCATGATCTCCCTATTTGAAAGTGTTAATATTTTCTGTAGAAACAAACCATCTTCCTATTATCTTTTAGGGGATTTTATGCTCTACAACCAAGAAGAATATGCAGGATAGGTGTTCTCTGTCATGGCCAATATAAAGAGACAAGAATGTATATGCTAATGAAGTATTTGCAGGAGAGAAAAAAAATTACCGTTTTATGCAGATGATAATATAATGTTTCTCTTTAACCAGCGAAATCATTTCCTCATTTATTACAATAGCTGTAATTATAATAGCTGTATCATCATTAATGGCTACATAATAGCTGTATAGTTATTAATACCAAGGTACAAAATCAATTTAAATTAAGTCAGAACTTTTGTTATTATCAAAAAGTTATTAAAGGTCCTTTTCCTTATAATTTTAATTTGACCACAATGTAGTATAAAAGAGTTTGGCCAGAGAACAAAGAACCAGAGATAATAAAATCATAAAATAAACTTTAATAGATTTCCCCAAACTAAAAACTGTTCTTGCTTAATAGAAAAACCTGGTAGTGACTTTTTTCTTTGCCTTTTTTAAGGTGGAAGGAGAAAGGTAGCAATTTATGTTAAACAAGGCCCCCAAGAGATATTCTCAGCCCCTTAGTGAGGCATATTAGCTCAGATGAAGTCCCACCTGAATTAATTCAACTCCTAATGAAAAAGAATGTGAAAGCAATGACATTCTGAGTGAGTTGGTGTTAGAGCTATGATATTCATTTCAAAATGTAAATACAGAAAAGTGACCATGGTTTTGTAAGTGTAGGGAAAGCAGTGGTGAAGACAGAGACTGACATGTTGTTATAAAGTAATAATGACTCAGGTTGGCTGGTTCTTCCTGAACTACAAATTACTGAGCATGAGCAATGACTGATCCCCACCCAGCCAGGTGAATTGCCTGGGGCTGACCAGTTTTTGTCAATTCCAGACTCTTGATCAACTTATGGACCTTCTCCCAAGCAAAATGATCCCCCACCTCCTTACTCCCTGGACTTTATTTTATTATGTAAAAGGCCCACCTACACTAAGTAGTTTCTATTTAGAGTTAAGTAGTGTCTATACTTAACTCAGGAGCAGTGCTACAGTTTCTTTTGTGAAAGGTTCATTTACATTAAGTAGTTAGTATGTGCCTCTGGAGCAGTCTTTTGGTTCCCTTTTGTTCTGTTAACCCATAAAAACCTTGTCCTTGGTTCCCATCTTTGGGTATTCCTAGATTCTTGTTTTGCAATATCATGAGCTACAGTTTCTCTGCCCTGATTAAAGACCTTATTTCTCCTATATTGATTGTTTCTTTAATCTCCAGGTTAACACTCCCATGGCCTCCATTTTAAGGAGGAAGCCTAAACCAGCCATGCTTTCCTCCCTCTGTAGGCTGCACTGTTGACTCACCTCTACAAGACTTTCCCTATCATGCCATAGAAGCCTCTTCACCCTAGAGGGTCACTCCATTCCTGGACTACTTCTTCCATTGGAAGTACCCTCCTGTCCCTGAAGCCTCTCCTTCTAATTGTCAGAGTCCTCCCAGAATCTCCACTTTAAGGAAGAGGACCAAGCCAACCCTGTCTTCACTCTTTCCCAGGCTTCCCCACATACTCACAGGAGTACCCTTCACCCCCTCCCACAAACCCCAGCAGATATAGTCAAACCTCCCCTCTCTGCTTTTCAGTTCCCTTGCATGTGTTACTTTCCTCCATTGCTCTATAGAATTCATTCATTCCTACATTACTATATGTTATCTCCTTCAGGGCTAGGACTGTCTTTCTTGATGCTTGTATCTGTATTCCCAGTAATCAGCACATTGCCTGCCTCAAAGTAAGTGCTTGATACATGTAATACATGCTTGTTGACCTGACTCACTGAGTTGAATTGTATATAGTACCTTATGATTATAAACCACTTTATATTTATAATGGAGGGGAGGGATCCATTGAGTAAATTAATCAAGTTATCTCACCCCACTTAAAGCAAGTGACTAGGTGCTATGTCCTGGTATCTTTTATCAGTGAGAATACCTGGCATTGATTATTTTCTAGGTGAGAAAAAGCCCTGAATATCTTCAGTGTTTCAACTAGCTATAACAGAAAATCTGTTTGGATTGGTTAAAACACTTGGTCTCACAATGTATAAAACCTGTATAAGAGCATCAAGCTAGTTTGGACTTGGGGAGTTGAACTTCTAGTGGTAGATGCCTCCAGCCAAGCTCCTGTTTATAGAAGGTGCCCTTCCTCTCCTCCTTCCCTTCCCTCTTAGCTAGACCTTATGAGCTTAAGATACTTGGAGCATTTAGACTTTTTCATGGGCATCTTGGCAGAATGCATGGGACCACAATGACTGACCTCAGTGTCTGCTGCAGTAGCCAAGGGTAGACTGGATGCAAGGAGGAAAAGCATATTCAAAGCCGTACAAAAATCCAGCAGAAAATCTGTACCATGCCTAAGGGAAATATTTGAGGATTCCAGCAAAAGGACTTCTAGGAGTTTGAGTTACCCCTTTGCCACATGTGCTCTCCAAGACTGAGTCCATTTTCCCCAAGACTATGTATATATACTGGTAAGAGAATTTGTCACAGATTTTTGGGGGGATGTCTTATGCTTATTGTCCTTACTATACCAAATTAGTAAAATACCATTTTCTAAGAGCTAATTAAGTTTGGCTAATTGATATGAACTGAAAATCATGACAGCTGGGGAACATAATAATGGGAGCTTGTGAGTTACAGCACTAGGATGACACTCCCCACCCCCCAACCCTCCACAGGGGACAAGTAGCCAGCTAACTTCTGAGGACCCAGTCTTCCAGGGTGAGTGGAGGTTTGGAAAAATCACTACAGAGTAAGTACTACACATTCTTTACTCATCAGTTTCTCATGATAAAATTGTTAGGAAGGTAGCACAAACATAACCTACCTCCTAGTTTTATCTTAACCCCTTCATGCCTCAGCAGAAAGAAGAGGTTTGTTGGGGAGAAAGAGAAGGAAAGAGAAGGTCCAATATAGTTGAAAGAGGGAGCAAGTGGTATGGGGGAGATCAAGGAAGATTTCAAGTAGAAAGGGCTCTAAAGCTGAGTCTTGTAAGAAACTAGGGATTCCTATAAGTAAAAATAAAAAGGCAGTTCATTTCATGCATGGGGGACATCCAATGAAAATTTAGTTCCTTTCCCTCAAAAAGTTTATAGGAAAGCATTCAATGCAAGTATGATAAGAGCAGTTATCTCAGGTTATATGTATAATTACTGAAAGAAAGTGATGGTATGGCACCTTAAAATGATGTACCTCCTTTCATTTCAGAGGTGTAGAACACATGAATTCTGCATCAGTTTTACTCATCTCATGATTTTAGATAAAATTTTATGATTAGCCTCAAAAGAATCTTTGTAGACTTCAGGGATTTGGTTAACAGCAAAACCTAACTTCCCCTATGCCAACTAATGTCAAACACAAATAGAAATAGTGGACACTAAACCATAAATAAAGATTCCTGTAGGCCATTTATTGGCTTAGAAAACAATCAGCATTATCAATGTTCTATTGTATTTTTTAAAATTTTGTTTAATGTTCTGGAATGCTATTTTGATCTGGTTCAGGCAGTACTGGGGAGTATTTTGGGTCACAATGCCTCTGAGGGCCCTTTGGGTTAGATGATCAGTGGTGAGAGAAAAGTAACAGAAAAAAAAAAGAAATACTTGAAATCTAATCTTTGGTCAGAAGTAAATAAGACTTCTGTTTTTATTAATGAGGACAAAAGAATGTCCAGATGCCTTTGGCCCCACTCTGCACTTAGCTTCCCTGTCAGATTGGATATTAGCATATTCTTGGACAAAAATGAACTAAGATTCAATGTAAAGAATTGTTCACCTTAAGGTTATGTCATTCCATCAAAGCCTTCCCCCAGTGACTCACTGTAGCAAGGAGCTGACCCAGGCTTCTAGGAGGCTAATGCCAGTGGAGTGTACACTTGGACACATAGTCCAAATGTGTAAAAGCCGTGTTGTGTGTCTGGTACTGGAGGATCAGCCCAGCTAGCTCTGGAGGGACTGATCATCAGGAGGGTGGTCACAGACTGAGCAAGTTTTCCTTCACAACAGCTCCTGAAAAATGGTCCTGACTTGCATTGGTAGGGGCCAGGGGGCGTGTATAAGTCCACATTGAAGAAGTCACAGGATTCTTGGAGTAGTGAAAGACACCATTAAGTTCTGTGAAAAGTAACTTTTCAGTTACTTCAGTAACAGTCTCTTTTGACAACATAATAGATTTTCTTTCTTCTGAAATCCAGTAGGGACAAAGAGAATGTCTCATTTCCAAAAGAATAAGTCTATGTCCTGGAGCATTCTTTTCTAAAACTGAGGAATCAGTGCACTTGCATATTTTAGTTTAAGATGAAATCAATCTGGATATAAAGAAATCGGTGACCAAAACAACTGCCTCGGTCACTGAACTTTGGAAACAGAATTATAGGATTGTATGAACTGCAAGAGACCTTATTCAGTGGTTCTTAACCTTTTTAATGTTGTGGACCCCTCTGGGACCCTTCTCAGAATAATGTTTTTAAATGAATATAAAGTAAAATGCATAAGATTACAAAGCAGACCAATTCTCTTGTAGTATTTAAATTCACAGACCAAAGGATAAGAACTGCGGCCTTAGAGATTTCATAGTCTAATCAACTATCCAAAGACCCAGACTCTATTTGATAGTACTACTAAAAGGGAATTCAGTGTCTTGCCAGCGCCCCATTCCATTTTTTGTTTGTTTGTTTTTAGTGAGGAAATTGGGGTTAAGTGACTTGCCCAGGGTCACACAGCTAGTGAGTGTTAAGTGTCTGAGGCCGGATTTGAACTCAGGTACTCCTGACTCCAGGGCCGATGCTCTATTCACTGTGCCATCTAGCTGTCCCTTGCCCCATTGCATTTTCAGGCATATCACTTTATCAGGAAATTCTTCCTCATATTTATTTAAATATTGCCTCCTGGTAATCCCAACCCATGGGTCTTAAATCCTAAATCTCCCAGAGCTTTGAACAATGGATATAATCCCTCTTTTAATCACAAATCTTGAAATGCATGAAAACAACTAATTAATTAAAGCTTAGAAAGGGTTAAATTTAAGCCTTAGTTTCCTCATCTGCAAAATGAGTTTTAAACTCTTTGCTCTTTAAGGTCTTTTCCAGTCCTAAAATCCCTATGATTCTGTGACTTGTCAAAAAACTCACAATCAATCAATTCACAAATATTTATTAAATACTTGTTATGTGCCAGGCACTGGGTTAGGCATTGAGTATTTGTTGTTGCTCAATGATTTTAGTCCTGTCTGACTTTTCCTGACCCCATTTAGGGTTTTCTTAACAAAAATACTGGAGTGGTTTGCCATTTTCTTCTCCAGCTCATTTTATAGATTAAGAAACTGAGGCAAACAGGGTTAAATGACTTGTAGAGGGTTACACAGCTAGTGTTTGAGGTTGAATTTGAACTCGGATCTTCCTGACTCCAGGCCCAGTGCTCAAACCACTGTGCCACCTAGCTGTCCAAGCATTGAGTATAGGAAGACAAAAAAGAGAGTGGTTTCCCCCAAGGATCTTGTCCCCAGAGGTATACTGGAACCAGCTCACATCAAGTCCAAAGAGCTGATTATTAAATTATCACTGTGAGCTTTTGGAAAATTGCAAACACTACAAATCGGACATTGATTTTGTTGTTTGTTTGTTTATTATCTAGACAAGGAAGTGGGTCGTGAAAATGTTAATAATGAAGATTAAACTTTAAACTGTGTCATGTGTACAAATGAAAAAACCTAGACAGAAGGCTACAGTTGAAATTCAAATTCTATGTAGGAAAAGTAAGAGTGGCTTACAATTAAAACCAAAAAACCTGCAAAGCTCCTGTAGTTGGAAGCCCAGGTAGAAGGAAGAGCCAGAAATGCAAAATGTGGTAGATTTGGCAGGTCCTAAAGCCAGGGGGTGCACCTGCTCCCTACTTCTTAGTACACCCATGCAATTTGGCATCATTTGCCATGTCTGCTTAAGAGTGGCTTAGGCCTGGAAGAGTCATGATGTTGCAGGTCAGGCCCGAGACACACTGGCAAAAGCATGGAGACAGAGTCTGCCTGCCCTTAACTGTGCCTGGCTTTCACAAGTGCCACCACATCCCTACATTCACAAGCACTAAATTAATGTGTATGTGGTACAATGAAGTACTTCTTCCCTCTCCTAGTGACAAGATAGAAAGACAGAACGATGCAGTAAAATCTTGAAGTGGAAAGTTTTTCAATATATCTATATCTATGTACAAATATATACATACATGTGTATACATACACATATGTATTTATGTATGTGTATATATATATATACACACACACACACACACACATACATATACTGAAGAGGGGGTTGGGCCAACCAGCTATCAGGATGGACACACCTCTGAAGTAAGGGAGATAAGCCCATTAAGTGTGACTGCTGCCAGAGATAACTCCAGAAGTCTGAACCACCACCCCTCACTCAAGCTTTCCCCACCCCCAAAGGGAACTTTCCATTGTCAGGCAGTCATGCCATGTACAATCTATAAAAGCTTTTGCCTTCCTTCTGTTGGAGGAGCAAGATGTCTTCTTTCTTGGTCACTTTCTCTAAGCACCTAAATAAAAGACTTTTATTCTAATTAAATTGTGTGGGAGAATGTGTAATTCTTTAAAGAGGACCCCCACACTACCTATTTCCCCATGACCTATACATAGAAGCATGCAAAGTAGCAGATTTTCAAGATCATAAAAATCCCTTGAAGTAGATTTATTAATTCCATACAGAGTATCCCAAAAGTCTCAGTGCAGTTATAAACCACTTAAGACTGCACTAAGACTTTTGGGAAACCCTGTATCAATATCTAAAGTCTAGGCAACAAGAGCTGGATCCTTTAGGGAGGTAGTGCTGCTGTAATGGAAAACACACTGGATATGGAGTCAGAAGGCTGGGAATTTAGTCCTGGTTCCACTATTGACTAGCTTTAAGTCTTTGGACTCCACTTCTATGAACCTCAGGTCCCTCACATGTAAAATGGGGATGATAATAATGCTTGAATTAATTATCTCACAAGGTTATTCAAAGGATCAAATAACATATTTCTTAAATAAAAAAGAACCCTTGAAGCATATACTCTTTCTATTTAGACTAATGCAAAGCTATTCCCCCAATTTAAAATATATTTACAAGCAAAATGAATGCTAAGCTTAAGAATTCATTCATTCAATCAATGAATAAGAGTAAGGTATCATCATGATATAGTGAAAAGAGCAATTGATTGGAGCTCAGAAAAACTTGAGTTCAAATACTGCCTCTAATGCTTGCTGTATAGGACCATGGGCAAATCATTTAACCAATATAAGCCCAAAACATTCTTATTTTTAAAAGGAGACTCTTGGGGCAGCTAGGTGGCGCAGTGGATAGAGCACCAGCCCTGGAGTCAGGAGTTCCTGAGTTCAAATCTGGCCTCAGACACTTAACACTTACTAGCTGTGTGACCCTGGGCAAGTCACTTAACCCCAATTGCCTCACTAAAAAAAAAAAAAAAAGGAGACTCTTAAGACCTGTAATGCCTACCTCACAGTGATATTGTGAAGATCAAATTAGTTAATGTATGTAAAGTGCTTTGCAAACCTAAAAAGCTATAAATATCAGCTATTGTTAATGTGAAAAGGGCTGTAAGAGAGTTATAGATGATATACTACGGGTGTTTAGAGGAAGGAGGGTTTGCATATGTTTTAATGTTATAGGACAATTTAATTTCTTCCTAAATCCATAGAAATACCAAATATCCATTACATGAATATATGTCTCTTTTTTCAAAATCATTAGTAATAAAAATTTGTGTAAGGAGTCAATGACATATACAGAAAGTCCATAATGCTACAAAAGAAATGTGAGATGTGATACTTGTCCACAATAAGTAAATTATTGAATAGAGGAGATTAGATATACAAAAAAAAAAATCTAGTAAACTTAGACATAAAAAAAACAAATTAATATACATGGTAAGCAGGTGAGGCTAGTAAACTGTAATTAAGGCATTCTTAAAGGTGTGTAATTTAAAATTCTAAATGTGGGTTCTAATCTGTTCCCCCAGTTTTGGGGGGAACTGACTAAAATCACTGATAAAACAAGTTTAGGTTTTTAAGGGTTTATTGAAAGATAGAAAGAGAAAGATTGAGAACAGAATTCCTACAGCCTGGCAATCCTATCTTTCCTCAATTTCCCCTTGAAGTCCTCTGGAGTCTCTCTCCTCCACCACGGTGAAGTCAGGAACTCAAAAGACCGAGCTCTCTGTGCAGGCTCTCCTTCCTCCTTCCTGTCCCCTCCCAGAAATGGGAGCTTCTTCAAACTGGTTGGTTGACTGGGCCAGAAGTTCAAAGTTTGTTAGCTTCTGAGAACCATGCTTTCTTAAGTACTCTCAAGTACCATTTTAGAATCTAGTCAACTATAAATCAGCCAGTAATCCAGTCAAATCAGCCAGTAATCCACTCAGGTGGGCTCCTGAGTATCTGCCAAATCTCATCTGTCACATTCCATTATCTTGACAAAGGATATAAGTTTTGATTAGAGCTTTTAAGTGTGCATTGGGAATGATGTGTGCGAGGCATAGTTTAATAGAAAGAAATCAAGGAAGAAATTAATAATCAATCAATAAGCATTTATTAAGCACTTATTATGTGCTAGACACTATGCTAATCACTGGGGATGGAAAGACAAAAGTGAGACAATCCCTGTCTTCAAGAACCTTATATTATAAAGGGGAAGGCAACCCCAAACATGCTTAAGGATATAAATAATGTATACAAAATGAATAAAGGCAGTTCTGAGGGAGTTTATTACCAGCTAGGGGAATATAGAAAAGCTTCATGTGGTGGTGGTTGTCTTTCATATTCAAAGAGGACAAAAATGACATCTCTATGTCAGGGTCAGTGTACGGTATGTCTGATTGTGACTGATCAGACCAATAAGAGCTTAGAAGACTCTACCACAGGTCAGGCAAAAATAGACCATATGAACATTTGGGATGGAGATATCTCTAAATTTGAGCATCTGATGTTTCTTTTAAGCTACTGCAATTCTGCTTTACTCATAGAGCACAGTACCTTCTTTGATGTGGGCATGCCATGATGGACAGTCCTGTGACAGTGTCTCCCATGTTTCACAGTGGATACCAGTTCTTCAGAAATACCTTGAGAATGTCTTTGTATCACTTCTGATTTCTGTGTGAACATTTGTCTTATATGAGTTCTCTGTAAAATCGTACTTTATGAAAATGTATGTTTGGCATCAAACAACATAGCCAGCCCATTAGAGTTGCACTCTCTCCATTAGAGTCGGAATGCTTGGCAGTTCAGCTCAAAACAAGGCCTCAGTGTCTGGTACCTTATCCAGCCTTTCTGAAGCCACATTAGCTCTCAGGTAGATGACCATTTTCTAGGTGAAGGATCAGCCTATTAAGCAGAACTCGAGCAAGAATCTTTGCCAGCAATGACTAAGAGAAAGACTCCCCTCTCCCATAATTGTCACAGGAAAAATCTATTTCCTTTACCTTTATAGAGATGGACAATAGAGGCACCCTTGATCTCCTGGGAGATAACTTCCTCTCGCCATATAACCTGGAAGGTTTCAGTCAGCTTTTTTATGAGCAGTGGACCCCCTGCCTTTTAAATATTTGCTGGAATGGAATCAGCACCAGGTGCTTTGCCATATGAGAGGAGCTTAATAGTATTCAAAATCTCTTCTTTCATTGGAAGTTTGGTTAGAGAGGAATTGATTTCAACCTGAGATATATGGTCAATGTCTTCAGTATTTATTGATAGTCTGTTGAGCATGTCGTGGAAGTATTCAGCCTATCTCTTCAGGAATATGTTCTTATCGCTGATCAATGTGGCTCCATCAACACTGAGAAGTTGAGATATACCATAGGTCTCTGGTCCTTAAATAGCCTTCAGGGCATCATAGAAATGTTTTGGGTTGTTACTGTCAATGCAAAAGTGAATTCCATTTGCCTTCTTCCTGAGACAAGAATCTTGCATCTCTCTAAGTTTTGTTTGCACTTTTCTTTTGATACTTTTTTTTAACATTGCCTTCCTAGAAATGGATAAACTATCCTGTGAAAAACAGTGCACAGTTTCTTCCCCTTCACTGTAAAACTCTTCCTTGTATACCTCTTTTGCGTGAGATAATTTTCCCCATTCTTCCTTTTCCTTTACCTCTTCTCCTATGGAATCTCTTTCTTGCACATCCATTTTTTAATTTTTGAGATTATCCCAACATAATCAACTCACTCCCAAGCCCTCTAAATATGTATGAGTCCTTCTAACTGCCCTAATAATTATAAAGTTTTTAGGAGTTACATGTATCATCTTCCCATACAGAAATGTAAATGGCTTAACTTTATTGAGTCTCTTATGATTTCTCTTTCATGTTTATGCTTCTCTTTTTATGTTTTTTATACTTCTCTTAAATCTTGTATTTAAAAGTCAAATTTTCTATTCATCTCTGGTCCTTTCATTAACAATGCTTGAATATCCTCTATTTTGAAAAATATTCTTTTTTTATCCTGAAGGATGGTATTCAGTTTTGCTAGGTAGGTTATTCTTGTTGTAACACTAGCTTCTTTGCTTTCTTGGGTACCATATTCCAAGTTCTCCATTTCTTTAATGTGATAGCAGTTAAATCTTGTGTAATCCTGACTGTGGCTCTGTGATATCTGAATGTTTCTATTTACTTGAAATATTTTCTCTATGACTTTGGAAATCTGGAATTTGACTACAATATTCCTAGGAATTCTCATTTGGGGTTTCTTTTAAGTGGTGATTGGTGAATTATTTCAATTTCTACATTGCCCGCTGGTTCTAAGCTATTACAGCACTTTTCCTTGATAATTTCTTGAAATATGATCTCTAAGATCTTTCTTTTGATCATGGCTTTCAGGTAGCCCAATAATTCTTAAATTATCTCTACTTGATCTATTTTCCAGGTCAAGTAGCTTTCCAATAAGATATTGCACATTTTTTTATTCTTTTTTTTCATTCTTTTGACTCTGTTTTATTGTTTCTTTATGTCATATGGAGCCATTAGCTTCCACTTGCCCAATTCTAATTTTTAAGGAATTATTTTCTTCAGTGAGATTTTGGACTTTTATTTCTGTTTGGACAATCCTACTTTTTAAGGAGTTATTTTCATCAGTGAAGTTATGTACCTCTTTTACATTTGACCAATTCTATTTTTAAGGTATTATTGTCTTTAGCATTTGTTTAAGTCTCTTTTACCAAATTGTTAATTTTTTTTTCATAATTTTATTCCCTCACTCTCCCTTTTTACCAAATTTTCCCTCTGCCTATCTCATTTAATTTCAAAAATCATTTTTAGCCATTTCAGAAATTTTTGTTGGGCTTGCATCTAATACATATATTTTTCTTTGAGGTTTTGCTTATAGCTGGTTTTGCTTGTTTGTTTGTTTGTTTTGTTTTGTTTTGGTTTTTTTAGTGAGGTAATTGGGGTTAAGTGACTTGCCCAGGGCCACACAGCTAGTAAGTGTTAAGTGTCTGAGGCCGGATTTGAATTCAGGTACTTCTGAATCCAGGGCCGGTGCTCTATCCACTGCACCACCTAGCTGCCCCTTGCTTATAGCTGTTTTGACATTATTATCTTCTTCTGAGTTTGTGTCTTGATCTTCCCTGTCACCATAGTGTATTTTTATGGTTAGGTTCTTTTTTGTTGTTTGATCATCTTTCTATCCCATTTCTTGACTTTGAACTTTAATTTAAAGTTGGACTCTGTTCCTGGCATGAGGGGTTGAGGGAGAACTACTGTACCAAAGTTCAGGCTTTTTAACCCTGCTGTTTTCAGAGCTAGATCTGGGGGTTTTGAAGGTTTTGATTCTTCAAGGTGGTATGATCTAGGAAGAGGTGTGGTCATTGCTTTCCTTGTCTGCACTCTGCCTCTTACTCAGGAATGGCCTCAGATCCTTTTGTATTGCAATCAATACTGCTCTCCAGGGTACCTGCTCCCTTAGGATCACAAGTAATATTGCTCCTCAGGGCCCCTGTTCTTTCAAAACTGAAAATGCTCTTTTCTACCTTTGAAACGCTACTCAAAAGTGGTTATAGGCAATGAAGTTGAAACAGTATCCATTTCTGAGCCCAGTGCTAGCACACAAGTCCTCTGTAATCTCTTTCTGACCAGTTGCTTAATCCCCTTATTGTATATGACTCAAGAGCTCCGAAAGCTATTTCTGTTGTTGTTGCCACCACCAAGTACCATCATGGCTTTTACATGGGCTCTGTACCATCCTCTACCTGTTATAGATCTCTCCTTCTGACTTCCTAAATTGCCGTGGGCTGAAAGAATGTCTAACCCTAGCCTTTTGTTGGTTCTGTCACTCCATAATTTGATTTAAGGTATTATTTTAAAGTTGCTTGGAGGAGAATGCTGGGGAGAACTTGGGGCATTTGGGGTAAATCATAGGAATCTAGGCAATTTTAAAACATTTTGTGCTGTGCAAAAACCACAAATGGATTTTGCTAAGCATTTTTCTATTTAATTTAAATCCATGTGTTATCTATGAAAATGTCACCCATATGTGTTTAATTGATTTATACTTAAACTGAGAATAATGTAGTTGTGAAGGATATCTTTAATGTCCAGTGTTATTTCCTAGACTTTACAAAGGCTTTCCCCATTGAACAAGTTGTGTTTTGCCAGCATATCACAGAACTTGAACATGGGACAGATTGAGTTTGGTTCTAAACTTAGAGCACACAAGTTTGAGTTACTGCCAGACTTTTTGAAATGTATTTTCTCCTGTCTTCTTAAACTACACAACTACTTCCAAGGGGAAAAAAATTGAGTCCTATCTTCTGATGTTTCTTTTTAGCAATGGATACTTCATTTATTAAATGACAAATACTGTATTGTCCATATTCTAATAGTATCCAACTTCAAATGATCATACTTTTAAAGCTGAAAGAATCAGAGGCCATAAAGACCAACCAGATAATTTTACAATTGAAGAAACTGAGGCACAGAGAGGAGACTTGCATACGGTAACAAAGATAATAAGTGTTAGAGAAGATTTTAATTGAGGCCTTCTTAAATTCCATTCCAATGCCCTATCCACTTTAGCAAGCCACATCTTATAGATTTGTTTTGGAAAAGTCATCATAGGGGCGGCTAGGTGGCGCAGTGGATAAAGCACCGGCCCTGGATTCAGGAGTTCCTGAGTTCAAATCCGGCTTCAGACAATTGACACGTAATGGCTGTGTGACCCTGGGCAAGTCACTTAACCCCATTGCCCCGTAGTAATTTAAAAAAAAATAAAAAATTTTTTTAAAAGTCATCATAGAAGGTTTCATAATGTATTCTTTTCTTTATTCTGTATGGAATGGATATAACCTGACTATTGCACTTATGATAGAAATCTAAATTAATAGACTAATAAGACAAGTACATAAAAAGGGGAATACACTTAGAGGAAAGAAATATACAATTTACAATGCATATTATTTCTGGTCATCCTAAACAATCTAGGATCATTCACCAGAGACTTGAAGGTGGGTAGCAAATTAACAGAAATGTCAACAGATTGTTCGAGACATATGTATGACATGGAAGGATAAGTGAGAGTGGGAGAAGAGAACGAAAAGGACTTTCAAAACAAGGGGCTATGTCACTCATTTCCTTAACCACAAATAAATTGAAAAAATAGGACATGGGAAATTTACCATTTAAATTGTATATCTTAGTTCTTCCTTTTATTCACATTTCTGAGAATTCCACAGTTTACAATAAAACCTGATCATTTGTGTATTTCCATTATTTTTAAAAACACATTTTAAATATCATCTCAAATAGAATTTTGCTTGTTACCTATTTAATATGCTAAGACATCTTCAGGATAAGGAATGAGTTAATATCTCTAGCATAAAGTTTCAATCATGAAAAAAAAAGTTGGTGTTGGGGATCATGCTGGGAGATGGGGTATATTTTTTCCTTCATGTTAATTTATCAGGGATCATTTCTACTGCTTAGGGATCAGATCTCCATTTTCCTCTCTGCAATTCCAAGCATTTGTTGTTTTCGCACCTCGCTATTTTTTGTCTCTATTCAGGATGGAGCCCAATATGTTCAAAAGATTATTTTTCCATTGGATTTGTTTCAGTCTTATGTCAATGACTGATTTATCTATATTCCCACACACTTTGATCCTGATCTTTTAATCAGCGTGCTGGTTCAGAACTTGAAAGCTCCGACTCTGCTTGTTTTTAATCTGCCAAAGTAGAGAGATGACAAAGTGCTTGACAATGATTTTTCTAAATGCTCTATTTTATTGAACAGTGAGTTGTGATAGGAGCTTCAAATTAATTAGTGTTTACATTGACTATCATTTTTCTAAGTCCTATACCTTCCTCTCTCAGGTGAATTTTTCATTCTCCCCAAAATTAGTAGAGTAGGTAAATTACATAAAGTTAAATAATAATAAGCAAACTTTCATCTTTAGAAGAATGAATAGAATCAAGCACATAGATGGGATTTTATGGGACAAATTTTTCAGAAATTAAATCAGATCCACAACCACCTAAAATGTTCAAAATCACTAGTAGAGAAATGTATGAATAAACAACTCTGAGGCATTACCCCTTCCTTATAAGGCTAACACAGATAGTAAAATTAAGGAAATAAATCTTATTGCTGAGAGTACTTTGGGATTACAGGCATGCACATTGAAATCTGGTGACATTGGGAATTTGCTTTAATATTCTGGAAAAAATTGTAATTATGAAAGAAATGTTTCTAAAATTTTCATATCCATTGACTTTGGAATCCACTACTGTGACTACATACCAGTGAGATTATTGATAGCAAAGGAAAACCCCAAAATATTCATAGTGATATTAGTTGTGATAACAAAAATCTGGAAGCAAAGTATGTAGCAAATGATTGGGAATAAGTGAAAAAATTATATGTGAATGTAATGAAATAAATATAATATAAGGAATGACAACTATAAATTATCCAAAGAAAAATGGGAAGATTTATATGAAGTGCAGCAGAGTAAAGAAAGAACAACCAAGGGAACAATTTATATGAATGGAGAGACAGGATTAGATGGTTCTAAGATTCCCGTGGCAGCTTGGTAGCACAGTGGATAGAATACCAGGCTTGAAGTCAGGAAGGCTCATCTTCCTGAGTCCAAATCTGACCACAGACACTTACTAGGTATGTGACCCTGGACAAATCACATAACCCTGTTCACCTCAGTTCTTCATCTGTAAAATGAACAGGAAAAGGAAATGGCAAACTGTTCCAGTATCTCTGCCAAAGCTGCCTAGAACCAGTACTAGGAAACAAATATTTTGATTTCTAGCACTAAGCCCATTTTTATTCCTATTATATCCTCCTCTAGCCACATTTTGTTTTAATCTTTTTAATGCAACATTACACCAAATTTTACTATTACTGATGGAATAGTGGCAACTATTAGGTCGAGACAGTATAATTCATTGGACTAATGTGTTGTTGTTTTCCATTATGATTTAGGTTCTTATGCTTACTTTCTGATTGACTAGTGATAGGTGTGAACCATTCTACCAGGAAGCAAAGTCTTTAGTCTAAGGAAATGATTTAAATGTAAGGTTTTCACCATAATCCACTAAACACACACACACACACACACACACACACACACACACGCACGCACGCACGCACTTTTTTGGTGGAGCAATGAGGGTTAAGTGACTTGCCCAGGGTCACACAGCTAGTAGTGTCAAGTGTCTGAGGCCGGATTTGTACTCAGGTCCTCCTGAATCCAGGGCCCGTGCTTTATCCACTATGCCACCTAGCTGCCCCCAATCCACTTTAAACATTCAGAAATTATCTGCAGTAATCACAAGATTTCCATGAGATATCATATTTTCTTTTAAAACATATATTTTATAAATTTTGTTAAACATTTTCCAATTACATTTAAAATTTTTTAACATTCATTTTTTAAAAAAAATTGAGTTCCAAATTCCCTCCCTCCCTTTCTCCTCTCACCCCTTGAGAAGGCAAGCAATATGATATTATAAAGAATTAATTGTTATTTGAGGTTTTTATGACCCCATCTTTTGGCTAGAATTTTAAAAAACCCAGCACAAGCACTGGCCTGGGCTCAGACACAGCACCTCTGCAAACACACTGCATGGTGCTCCACCCACTGGTTGTAGCCATCGCCATGGCACTGAGACCTCACGGCATCACCACTCACCAATGCCTACATGGGCTTGGCAAAATTACAATGACTGGAAGCCCAGTGAGGGAAGTCATGTGACTGTTAGAGTGGCCAGCCAATTGGCTTGGGGCTGTGTGTGGTCAGCCTGGGGTCTGCCGGGAAGAAGGGAGGTTTTTCAACATTCTAGCTTGAAATTGGAAGGCGACAGGACGCTGCTGTGTGTTCTCAGCTGATTCCTGGGTGGTGGTGTGATTCAGGTTATATTATTTCCCTTTCCCCATTTTATTTCCTTTCATTTAATCCTACTGATCCTGTTTGTGGTTTTTTTTTTTAAGTTCGTTCTTGTTAAATAAATCCTGCTCTGTCTTGAGGAAGGCTGTCAGTCTCCTTCCTTGCCCCAATATTGCGGCGAGCCACCTAACACTCCCCAATTAAAATTGGTCCCTACAATATTAATTATACATGCAAAGTCATGCAAAACCTTTCTATGTTAGCCATGATACAAAGAAAACACAAAACAATCAAGAAAAACACAGTGAAAAATGTATGCTTCTCTCTGTACCCAGGGTTCATCAATTCTCTCTCTGGAGTCTGATTACATTTTTTGTCATGGGTCCTTTGGAATTGTCTTAGATCACTGTATGGATTGGGCAATTCCTTCATAGTCGACGATCTTTACAACATTGCTGTTACTGTGCACAATGTTCTCCTCATTCTGCTTACTTCACTTTGCATCAGTTCATATAAGACTAAACAGGTATTTTTTAACAGGTTTTTATGAAATGATTCTGCCTGTCATTTCCTATAGCACAGTATTATTCCATCACAATTATAAAACACAACTTGTTCAGCCTTTCCCCAATTGATGGGCATCCTCTCAATTGTCAATTCTTTGCCACCACAAAAGAGCTGCTATACTTTTGTACATATACGTACCTTTCTCTTTTCTTTCATCTCTTTGAGATACAGGCCTAATAGTGGATACTATGGTTTCACTCAATAAGCATTTATTAAGCATCTACTACATGTCAGGCACTATGTTAAGTGCTAGTTTCAAAAGGACTAAAGCTATAGGTCACTCAAAAGGGCAAAAGAGTGAGGCATGGTGAGCACGAATAAGCTATAACATCTTATAAATGGAGAATAAAACAGGAGAGGCAAATAAAATATATTAACAGAGAGATATATGACTATTCATCACATGGCTAGTACAAGGTAAAATCAATGGATTCTACTGGAACCCAATAAATATCACCAGAGCTCCAAGAGGAACCTCAACATATCAGTGAGGAGATCACAGTGTAGAGTACACTATCTCTAGAATCAAAGAACTTGATTTGGAAACCCACATTTCAGGTTTATTCCCTTGTATAATCTTCAATTCTTTTTTTTTTTTTGTTTGTTTGTTCCAAGGCAATGGGGATTAAGTGACTTGCCCAGGGTCACACAACTAGTGTCAAGTGTCTGAGGCCGGATTAAAACTCAGGTCCTCCTGAATCTAGGGCCAGTGCTCTATCCACTGTGCCACCTAGCTGCCCCCTCCCTTGTATAATCTTGAACATCATTTAACCTCTCTGGGCTTCAATTTCCACCTGTGTAAAATGAGGTTTTTAAGACTAACTGGCCTCCAAAGTCCCTCCCACTCCTTGTGATCCTCTTTTGTGCCATTTATGGAGAAGAGGAGAAAGTAACAAGAGATACAGATAACAAAAGGCATGGTGGGTTATGATTTGCACTGCTAGAGAGAGTCACTGCATCAAAGAGCTCACATATCCAAAGTTTAACCTAGAAAACATTTTTTGTTGCCAGCAGCAACAGCAGTTCCATTTTTATCATCACAATTCCTGACATTTATATCATGCTTTGAAGTTTGCAGAGTGTTTTATACATTATCTCATTTGAACATTATAACAACCCTGTGATGTAGTTACTAATTAATTGCTGTAACAAACTCTCTGAAACTCCTTTGCATCATTTGTAATACCCATTTTGCAGATGTGGAAAGTAAGATGCAGAGAGTTACATGATCAAAGTCACACAGTAAGTATCAGAAGTAGTATTTGATCCAAGTCTTTCTGATTCCAAGTCTGATTCTCTATCCAGCTTCATAAAAAGGTCAGTGGCTCTGTGTACTGGACTTTTAGTAGTATTTGGTATTTGAATGTTAAAATAAGGCCCCTGACAATCCTTTTATCATATCGATAACACAATAGAACATACACTCCCTCCCAAATCTAAAATAAGAGTATACAATTTGTCTTGTAGCATAAGCTCCAATGAACAACCATTTGTGAGAATTGTTCTAGCAAGTGTTAAATAAAATCCTGCCTGTCAGCACACACTTTGATTCTTTCATTAAGAATCCCCAACACCCAAAGATAGAAAAACACTATTTATCATCAGAAAAATCAGTGTGTCAGAAAAACTGCTGTTCACTTTCTAAAAGATGGAAAATAGTCTTAAATGTTTTGACAGAGAACAAAATTCACAAACAAATGGAGAATTTGTGAATAACAACAAAACTTGGAGAAATGTTGTAACCCAAAAATGCTCACCAGCTGCTTAAAAATCAAAATTCAAGTATTTCCTGTGGAAGTTCAAAATTCAAGTGTTTCAGTTCCATGACAGAGTAATAATAGGAACCAATGGTGGAAAGTGACCCAAGAAGTACAAGACACAGATAGTTACTACTATTGTTAATGGCAGCTCTGTAACAAGAATCCCACTTAAATAAAGAATATTCCTATGGCAAGCAATATGGACTAACCCAGGGTCATCCTATGAAAATATCATGTAAATAGAAAGAAACAATATTGAGTATCTTGGAAGATGAAAAATAAGTGCATTGACTTCTTTCATAATATGAATGGGATTAACTGATAATGGTAGTTTTCTTCAAATTTATAGCTATGCAAGGTAGGAAAAGGATAAAGGCAATCACCTTTTCTACCAGGGAACTTAGGTTCATCTGTCTAGTAATAAGGTAAAAAGCATGTTTCTTATTTGACAGTAAGTTGCTTGAATGTGTTTTTACCATGTGTCCCTAGGCCTTGACCAAAATGAAGTGATAATTTCCAACAGCAGAATATTTATCTGGGCAAGTTGATCCAGTGTTTTGATACTCTCTAAACACACACACACACACACACACACACACACACACACACACACACACACACACACACAGATACACCCTCAGGGGTTTGCATGTTTAAGGTTATGTAAATATCCAGTTTAACATAGAACACAAATAAACACTCAATTGCAATATGAATGCATCTTCAATTTTGTGAATGGGTCAATGTTTTGAGAGATGAAAAGGACCTTAGACGTCACCTAGTCTGATGCATTTTTACAAATGATGAAATAACCTACTCAAGGATATACTAATTATAAGTGGTAAAACCAGAATATGAACCCAAGTCCTGTGAAATGAATACAGTGATGTTCCCATGATGCCATACCAGAAGATGTCCTACTAAATTGGTGAGTGAGTTGGGAGGTTGAATTGCTCCTGTCTAAAGCAATAGGAACTTTCCTCAGTTTGGGGATACAGTGACTATTAAACACTCATCAGTACATTATGGTATTAAACACTGTTGAATACTCATTGTAACTGGCATTGCCCTCTATCCTCAAATACTGTTGTCTCCCCCATTAGTATGTGCCTCACCCATAGTAAGCATAAATACTCCTTGTCTGCCTGCCCGAGTTAAATCAAGGATTCAATGTTGCACTTATTACATAGTCTGACCAAGCTTACACAGATACAGATGACTCTGTCAATATTTAGATGGATCTATTTTTTTTCTACCAGTGTGGATTATAATAACCCCATACCTTTACATTCTTGTACAATTGCCTTTCAATGAGGACCCATCATGCTGCAGACTTACCTGTTTCCTCGGCATTTCAAAGGTACCATTCAGACAAGTTCTCTCACTTTTTTCTTTTTTTTTTTTTTTTGGCGGGGCAATGAGGGTTAAGTGACTTGCCCAGGGTCACACAGCTAGTGTCACGCGTCTGAAGCCGAATTTGAACTCAAGTCCTCCTGAATCCAGGGCTGGTGCTTTATCCACTGTGCCACCTACCTTCCCCAAGTTCTCTCCTTCTTAATGGATAACAAATCCATCTTCTTTACTCATCACACATGTCCTTGATTAAGGACATATAAAGATTACTAATTTTTCAACTAGAAGTCAACATACAAAAAAAGAATAGAGGGGCAACTAAGTGGTGCAGTGGATAGAGCACCAGCCCTGGAGTCAGGAGGACCTGAGTTCAAATCCAGCCTCAGACACTTGACAACTTACTAGCGGTGTGACCCTGGGCAAATCAACCCCAATTGCCTCACAAAAAAAAAAAAAAGAACTAAAAATTTGGTCTGACATATGAACTACTTAAAATTGTTACTATAAAGTTTAAGTATTTCAACAGGTTTTTGAAAATAATTATGCCATATTATACAAATTAATCCAGACTTATAATTTCACAGTTTTCAGGGATTCTTGGTTTGGCAATCCCTGCAGCAGAGGCAAGTTGAAAAGAAGTAGGCCTGGAGCACTGAGAGGTTAAGTGGTCTTGACTATGGTATTGCTGTTAATTTCAGAAGCATGACTTGAACCCACATCTTTTTTCCTTTTTTGTTTTTTTGTTTTTTTTTTTTTTGGTGAGGCAGTTGGGGTTAAGTGACCTGCCCAGGGTCACACAGCTAGTGTCAAGGGTCAGAGGCTGGATTTGAACTCAGGTCCTCCTGAATCCAGGGCCAGTACCTTATCCACTGCGCCACCTAGCTGCCCCAAACCCACATCTTCTTAAAGGCCAGTTGCCTATCCACTATACCATGCTCAGGCATACAAGGTAAAAGAGACAAAGGGTTGAAAACAAATGAGATGAGAATCATCCCCTTCCCTCTGAGCCCAAGTGAAAAGATCACTCTAAAAAAGACCCCAGAGGAGGGGAAATTAATGAGCAAAAGTTGCCTCTAAAAGTACTTACCATTATCTTCTCTCATATCATGGGAGAAGTCTCAAAGGAAACTATTTGTAAATGACTCCTGAAATTTTTGCATTTCTAAATATATTAAAGAAATTAAACACTATATTTTTAAAGAACATGGTGATTCCCAATCCAAGGATCCTGTCCCTGTCCTTACCCTGTATACTTTTACTGTCCATTCCTTCCTCCCTCCCAAACCATTCCTCAAGTCCTCCAGAACAGACTGTCATAAGAAATAAAACAAATGTTCTTCACACCCACACAGGAATCTTTCTGTATCCCTTGCCTGAAAGAACCCTGGCGACTCTCTTTGTTTCCTGTAAACCCATCAGGATGTACCTGCTTGGATGGCTCTTTTTCTATAACTTTCTCACCATTTCCACCCCAGCTTTCTATTCACTGCCAAGTTCTTGTTGTTTTAACCCGTTACTTAGTCTCTTGTTGCAAGACTGTCCCCACTCCAGTACATTCCTCATTCAGCCAATTTCTAAAAGTATCTTCTAGATATCTTAAGTATCCTAAAGATCTTCTAACCATATCACTACCCTTCTTAGTGGCTCCCTATTACCTCTAGAATAAAAAATAAAATCTTTGGTTTGGCTTCTAAAGTCATTTACAACTTGGCTTTTCCCTAAATTGTCCATCTTTTTACTCTCCTCTCCTCCACGCATTCAATGATCCAGCTATACTTCTCCACTTGTGTTACTCCATTTCCTGACTGTGCCTTTTCAAAGGCAATCCTACATAACTGCTATGCTCTCCTTCCTCACACCTCTGCATCCTGGCTTCTCTGGCCTCCTTCAAGACTGAGTTCCTACCATTTATGCTGTATATATCTTGTATGGTATCTACTTGTTGGCTCTTCCATTAGAATGTGAGTTCCTTATGAGCCAGTACTTCGCACAGCATCTGACGTGTAGTAAGTACTTAACAAATGCTTGCTCAGTAACTGACTTACTAGAAGGAGCAGAACATCAGTGAAAAAAGTGCACATTGGAATCAAGAGCTACTTGGGTTGAGGTTGCATATAAGTCAAAACCATAGACTTACACAGATATCCTCTCCCTCCAGGCAGACCATCAATCGATTAATCAGAAAGTATTTATTAAACATCTACTATGTGCCAGGAATTGTTCTAGGGATACCAGTACAATGAATGAAATAATCCCAACTTGGGGGATCTTCAGAAGCCAATCAAATGTTCTTGACAGTGATGCCAGTATTTGGCAGAGAATAGAAGAGATAGAGGTGGGGATATGAATGGTGAGAAAGCTATGAGTCTGAGGACACTCAGATAGCCTATTCCTATCATGTTTCTCAGACCTTTGATTATGCTATGGTTCCCATATTCCATATGTATGTTTTTATTACAATTTTAATAATAGATCTATAATCTTCATCCTTTAAAATAAAGATGGATTTGTAAGAATCAAGTAAGTGATAGCCAAAACTAATAAATGACAGAATAGCTTTCGTTGGCTGTTACAAAGTCAGCCAAAAAGTAGTATGAATGTCCTGAGACCTTCTTATGGTATTGGTGGACACAATGATCTGCTATACTACCTTTGCCTTAAGAACTGACTAGAGGGGCAGCTAGGTGGCACAGTGGATAAAGCACCGGCCCTGGATTCAGGAGTACCTGAGTTCAAATCCGGCCTCAGACACTTGACACTTACTAGCTGTGTGACCCTGGGCAAGTCACTTAACCCCCATTGCCCCACAAAAAAAAAAAAGAACTGACTAGAAATACATTTGTAATGACTCCTCTATGAAGCCTACTTAGACTACTCTGGCTTTAATTGCTTTCTTCCCTCTGAATTCTTAGACTACTAATTATGTTTGCCATGTAGTTCAGCGTTCTATACTGTCATCATTGTTATTGCTTGTGGGTTATTCTTGTTGCCCCAGTGGAAGTGCAAGTTCTACACAAGCAGGAAAGATGTCTGATACTTCTGGATCCTTTCCTATGCCCCCACAAAAGAGCCTAATGCATGATAAGTGTTCAAGAAATTCTTAAAGATAAAATGACTGATCCCTAGTGGAATTAATATGCAGGTGTATAATCAGGCCAAAGAACTAACCAAAGTGCCACCTTTTCTCTGAGATGACATTTTATTCCATTGCTCAAAAGGAAAGATTTTTGGATTTCTTTCTAATCCATGGCATGTTAACTCATATTAATAAAAATCAAACACTGTTGGGCAGATTGCACCAGCTCCTGGAACATAATCATAATTAATATTGAGCACTGCATGTTATTGGTATGTGTTCTCGATGAGCAGGACTCAATTCTCCCATCTGAGGCCAAACTGTGAATATTTTCTTATATCTTCCTCTACCTGCCTTCCAGACTATAAATGCTAATCAAGATGCAGCTGTAGTTAGGATGTCTGAAGGATTAACATGAACTTAACTGTTCCAGGAAGGGAAGTGTCCTTCCTTTCACGAGCTATTTCTGTGAAGTTCATTGATAGCATCATGAAACATACCCAGTAATAAAGGTTTGAGAAAATGCAAACTGAATTTTTAAAAGTCTGCAGCAAAGATTTTTTCCATTGGGCATCTTTGCATGAAGACTACTTTGGTGAGGTTTAGTATATTTTTCCAGAAATATTCTCTGTTGAGGGTTAAATGTTTTTTTTTTAAATTGTCTTTATGGTATGATTTTTTTAAAGCACAAAACCTTTTGGCACTTAAAACTGGCAGTGCGGTCTACCCATTGAAAGCTCTATATCAGCTTACCGATACCATGTGATGTTGTATATGAAGCTGGACAACATTCATATCAGTTTGTATCCAGTACAAAGCTTCTCATAAATAAATAGGGCTAGAGGCAAGTTTTGATGGCAGAGGGCAGCATTCTGCTGTATTCACATGGAAAGATGGTCCTGGTTGTGTAAAGATATATTTGGCTGGCAAAAACTCTGTTATCATCTGGTTAAGTGGCGGGATGTGCAGCCATGAGGCTCCAGCAAACATTTTAGTTCAATCTCAAAGGGAAGTAATTTTCAAGTCTATATTTCAAAAAAATATGTGGCCAAGCAGTTTATCTTTCAAGAATCACTGACACCCAACACCTTGTCCAAAAGAGTTACTAAAGGGAAGAATAAGAAATATTAAAGGAAGCAAAAGCAGAAGGGAGGTTTTCATAGGGCAAAGAAAAACAGACACTTTGATAGGTGCCATAATGGCCTGAAGTAAAATGGTGTGAAGTAGGGAGGAATAGGAAGAAAATCATGTCAGAGAAAATGTATTTACAATTTTCATGCTGTTATATGTCAAGGATGCATTACATGAAGGAGAAAATGAATATAAATTCATAGACACTGAGATATAAAGTACAGAGAAGTCAGAGGAGGGGGATATCAGGTGACACAGTGCCCTAAAAAAATGTATATTCTGTGAATGGGAACAACTTGCTCCTAGAAGAGGCACGGTGAGCATATTTGTCACTAACCTGTCATCTAATGCTGGGAACACTCTTTCCAATAAAACCTTTCATTGCAAAAACTGGATTGTCTTTATCGACTGTTGAATTGGAATAAGGCACTTACCATTCAGTGTGTTTTCAAATTACTAAGGAAGAGGAAGCTTCAAGGGAAAGGTTAATTCCAGGGATTTGCCCTTCAACTTAATATTACTATATTGGGAAGGTAAACAGGCAGGTACAGTACTAAATGTACCTGCTGGACTCCTAGTTATTTAAGGAAGAAACAACCCGTTCTCCTACCCAGAGCTGTTTTCCTTGATTTTTCTCTTAAGGACAACATTCAGAAGTAAACAATTTTAAAACTTGATTCTTCTGCATAGTCTGTTATACATTAAGTCAACAAGTCCAAAAAAAAAAAAAAAAACCCAACAACCCAAACAAAAACAAAACCATATGCAGTAGAGCTCATTTTGAATATTTTTTCCTAGTTAACAAGATTTTTTAACTGACCTATGACTTTCTGGTCACACCTCAAATATGCCTTGTAATTTTAAGCCTTTCAAATAAGATAGTAATTTATGAAACATATAATGGCATTACACTTATTAAACCAATGAAACATACTCATCAAACTATTTCAATTGCTAATATTAAACAAAAACTCTTCCTTACATCCCATATGAATCTGTTTGTCATTTCTCCATAATTTTATGTAATTGAGTAAATTAAAATGTCTAGGTATTATAAATATGGGTGTGATTATTATTGGTTTACCAAAATAACCCCAATTTGATAATAGTTTAATAAAATCACTTGTTGTTAATGGTACAAATCAACCCAAGATATGATTTAAATAGCGGTCATCAATTATTTAGTTTCTTGTGAGTGCTTAATAGTATTAGGAGGTACAAAAGAATGAGAATATATTTATGTGAAGAAGTTAATTTCAGACTGAACTACTAATTGCTTACCTAGCCAATTTAGTAAAAGCAGTCGGAATAGATTTATATAAAGAGAAAGGAAGGGCCCTATCAAGAAGAAGATCACAATCAAATTATAGAGCCAGAACTTAAACATAAGAAAAACACAGAAGTATACTTTCAGGGGCAGCTAGGTGATGCAGTAGATAAAGCAAGGACCCTGGATTCAGGAGGACCTGAATTCAAATCCTACCTTGGACACTTGACATTAGCTGTGTGACCCTGGGCAAGTCACTTAACCCTCATTGCCCGACCCCCCCCCCCAAACACACTTTCTAGTCAGAATACAAAAGTACTACAAATAGAATGTTTAATATTGGAATGATTAGGAGACTGAAATAACTGCCTTAAGGAGAATAAGCTAGAAAACAGGATACAAATGCACAAATTTAAAAAGTAAATAATTTCTTATACTCATTAATTTACTCATTAAACAAATGTTTATTAAACTCCAGCTGTGTTCTTAGCACCATGCTAGGCTCTGGATATACAAAGTAAAAAAATAATAGTCCCTAACCTTGAGGTTATATACTAATGAGAGGTAAACCATATATACAGATAAATCAATATAGAATAAAGGGAGTAGAAACTAGGCTATATTTTCATTTGTATAAAGAACTTCTATGTCCAGGTGAGGAAATTTCCTCTATCAATGCAGCTTGACATCTGCTTTGCAACTTATAGTCTTAGAGAGTTTCCCAGGACACAGTGTCACATGAAAACAGTTCTTCCTAGCTTCCAGGCCTCCAACTGTGAAGTTGCTACAGTACATTGCCTCTCAATACAGAATATATACTTATTAGTTTTCAGTAAAGGTACTACCAATTAAAGGGATCAGGACAGACTTGAAGTAGGAGGTAGTACTTGAGAGGCAGAGGTGAAGAGGGAGTGCATTCTAGGCATGGGGAAATAGAGTGTGCCCAGGTAGGTGGGACAGTTAGGAAATATGTTCAAGAAATATCAAGTTGACCAATTTGACTGAAACATAGAGTAGTATGTCTTTAAGAACAACTCACATAATTAAAGGTATCTAGAAGTCATGAAATTACTTTCAATGATTTTATCTCAACTTGAGTTCAAATTCAGACCCAGACACTTAGTAGCTATGTGACCCTGGACAAGTCACTTAAATCTGTTTGCCTCAGATTCTTCATCTGTAAAATGAACTGAAAAAGGAAATGGCAAACCACATCAGTGCCATCTTTGCCAAGAAAGCCCAAAAGAGGATCACAAAGAATCGAACAGGACTGAACAACCACAACATCTCAAGTAGTTTTTAAAAGGAAAATAAATAATGTTAGAGTTAAAATAATAGAAGAGAAGTAGAAAAAGATACTTTTCTATTAATAATAGTGATAATAGCTAACATTTAGTTAGCTCTTACTATGTTCAAGTCACTTTGTTAAACATTTTACAATATTATCTCATTTGATTCTCATAACCCTGTGAGGTAGATGCTGTCATTATCCCCATTTTACAGATGAGGAAACTGAAGCAAACAGAGGTTAAGTGACTTGCCTAGCATCACAGCTAGAAGTGTCTAAAGCTGGATTTGAACTTAGGTTTTGACTCCAGACCTGGCTCTCTCAATTCTATCAAAATCAAGAAAATCCCTTACTACAGTTCAAAGGTGTAGTTGCATACTATGCTACAGTAGGAAAAAAACATTGGATTTGGGGCCAGAAGACCTAGGTTCAAATTCAGCATCTGCTACCTACATTCTGTAAAACTTTGGTCAAGTCACTTAACCCCTCTAGCTGGGCTTTACAGTCCTCAGCCTCCTCCATTCCTCATCCACAATGAAGGCATAGATATTTCCCTAATTCTAATCATTCTTTAAAGTCCATTTAAACTCTAAACACTATGATCCTATCTTAATTCCTAGTCCCTGAAAGGTATCCTGTAGAGAGAAAAAAAAAGAAAAAAGTCCTTTAAAAATAGACTTGCCAATGGGTTATACTTCTATTATTTGAGGAACAGAGAAGCTTATAATCAGCAATTTGAGCAGTGCGCTATAAATTTTTTGACTACTGCAACTCATGAAGATTATCTATTAAAGCATGTAGGAGGTGCTATCTACAATGGTGGAGAGAGTTCCCACACTGATTAATCCTCCTAAAAAACCCTGAAATATAAGAAAAACAATGTACAAGTATGGTCAATAATAATTCTTTGATTTCACTGTGTACTTTGGAATTTATGAATTGTAAGAGTAGGAAGTGAGTTCAGAGTTCATCTAATTCAACCAGCCCTTTTTTATGGATGAGAAAATTGAGGAATAAAAATACAAGTGGAATATTTCTTGTACTTCACGACTAAAGTTCTTCCTAGAATATTGCATGGAATATGTTTCCCTCATTGAATTTGGATTTAGAAGCTTTATGAGAATTCTGGGACCCCTCTTGAGAGATAGAGACATCCAAACTTTGGAATTATGGTCCTAACTTACCTTTTTTTTTTTTTTTTTGGTTTTTGGGTGAGGCAATTGGGGTTAAGTGACTTGCTCAGGGTCATACAGCCAGTAAGTGTCAAGTGTCTGAGCCAGATTTGAACTCAGGTCCTCCTGATTCCAAGGCCAGTGCTCTATCCACTGCACCACCTAGCTGCCCCCCTAACTTAACTTTTGACAGCATCATCTAAAACTAGGAGTTAAAGCAGGAATCTTACCACTTGTACTGTTGTACAGGCTTAATAATAGTCATTGCATAAGAGCATAATTTGTGGCTTAGGTTGAGAGACTATCTATATTAGGTCTATTCTATTCCCAAGTTTGATGAGATGTTATGACATAAAAATATTTCTCCAGTATATAAGACAGAAGTAATTTTCTCATTGTTTTTCCAGTGGAAGAAAACATGTGAACAAATATGTCAGATTGCAGAATTTATTTAATGAAGATTTCTCAAAGTCATCATTCCTGGGCCATAATATTGAACCTGATAAAGACTTGCTTTAAAAAAAAAAACTACTTATTTCTGAACTAATAAGGTGAAGAAGTTCTGAAATCTTTGCAGACAGAGAGAAAAGGAGGGAAGAAGTAGCTTTTTCATATTTCAGCTTACCTCTATCTGGCATTGTTTTTCCTTTTTCTCAGCTTTAGAAAGGTCTGGCAACATTCTATACAGTAGAATCCAGATTAAATTATGTCAGTATGTGGCGGGTCCCTCCATAGCCTACTTGTCATGCATCATCTCTACATCTATGAGCATTCCTTGAGATTTGGGGATTAAATCAAACTAGAGATCTTTATCAGTGTTGTTAAATTTCACTTTGATTACAAGTTGGATTTTTTTTTAGCTTTCTTTGGATTTTGTTTTTCCCAAGAGATTGTTTAGTTTAAACAGGCCGTGCTTGTTTTATGAAAAAAGATGATTATTCCTTTCCCAGCCTGATGTACTTTGGCTTCCAACTGGATTCAATTACTTTTTCATTACCCTCATTATAGCACCATCTCTTTATGACATCCAAAATGAGTGTTTTTCTCAGGATGCCTTTACAATAGGGGTGAAAATGTATATACCTAGTACTTGAAGTTGTGTGGAATGTCTGGGCATAATCATCTTGGCTCCTCTCTCCAGAAATGTTCTGGTGAAGAAATACTTTGAAAGCAAAAGGTGTCTAGATAATACAACTAAAGCTAAACAAATGAACAAACATAAATAAATCTGAATACAAGTGAAGTTAAGCATCGGCAATGGATTACTCTATAGGCCCTCAGTGGGCTGCAAGAGATATTGAATAGAGGTTTTGGTTTTTGCATTGGGAATTTAGGGGTGAATTTGAAGGGGAGAAAGAAACCCCTGGGATGGAAGTTTCTTTATAATGATGTTTGTCAGAAAGTCTAGGACAGGGGCAGCTAGGTGGCGCAGTGGATAAAGCATCAGCCCTGGATTCAGGAGGACCTGAGTTCAAATCCAGCCTCTGACCCTTGACACTTACTAGCTGTGTGACCCTGGGCAAATCACTTAACCCCAATTTCATCACAAAAAAAAAAAGAAAGAAAAAGAAAGTCTAGGACACAGGAATAAAGAATTAAGGTCAGTATTTGAAACCACATTTTTCTTAATCCAAAGGTAGCCATGCTACCTCTCTTAAAGAGGAGGAATAGAAGTTTATTATTATATTCCATTTCCTGATTATCTTTCTTGTTATCATTTTCTAAAGTGTCCCACATAGTATATAGTTAAGTGATAGATTACAACAGGTATTTATTAAGTGCTTATTATTTTCTAGGTGTTGTGATAAGAGTCAGAGATACATAGAAACATAAAACGACAACAACAGTATTGTTCCTATCCTCAAGGACTTCATGTTCAAATATGAGAGACAATATGTACATAATTATGGAAATGCAGAGTAGATATATACAAAATATATTAAATGATTTCTGAAAGTTGGTTCCAAGGAAAACTAGTAAAATCCTCCTATAGAAGGCTGACTTGCATCTTGAAGTGGGCGAAAAGCAAATTATTCTAGGCATGAGGGATAGGTAATGCAAAAGCATGTATTTGGGAGATGGAGCATTGTTTGAGAGGAACACCAGAAGTTTCACTCTCAAAAATTCATAAACTCTTCCCAGACTGCTCATATTGGAATCTGCTAAGCATATAGGTATAGGTAATTTAACATGACTTCAAACACTGATGTACCTACTTAATAAACCAAAAGACAGGTCAGAGAGGGAGCTGAAAATAGTAGCATGGATAGTCCTCTAGTGACTATTTAATGGGAATTGAAAGGAGTATGCATACTTCTAAACCTGTGTGTAAAAAAATTACAAAAAATTATTAGATATTGGTGCTTAAATACCTCATGAATACATGCAGAAAAGCACAAATATTAGACTCATTCTTTAAGGACTACAATGGGATAAAATTGTAGTCAATAAAAAGCTGTTGAAGAAATTATTAAAAATTAATTTGAGGGGCAGCTAGATGGTACAATGGATAGAGCACTGGCTCTGGATTCAAGAGTACCTGAGTTCAAATCTGGCCTCAGACACTTAACACTTACTAGCTGTGTGACCCTAGGCAAGTCACTTAACCCCAATTGCCTCACTTAAAAAAAAAATTAATTTGATATTAAGTAACTGAATTCTTGGGGCAACTAGGTGGCGCAGTGGATAGAGCACCAGCCCTGGAGTCATGAGTAACTGAGTTCCATTCCGGCCTCAGACACTTAACACTTACTAGCTGTGTGATCCTGGGCAAGTCACTTAACCCCAATTGCCTCACTAAAAAAAATTTAAAAAAAACCTGAATTCTTAAGAATGGGTAGTTCAAAGAACAAGCCATAAAAAGAGACAATGTCATTAAAGATAATGAAAATGAGACAATCTATCAAAATTTTGTACTTCCAGTCAAACCAGTCTTTTGGCAAAAAAATTTATAACTTTAAAAATCTTTATCAAAAAAAGATAGATGGATTCACAACTTTATAAAGAGACCTAAAAAATTAAAGATACCCAAACATCAAAATTAAAATTCTGAAAATTAAAAGATTAATAAAATTAAAAGTTTAAAATTGAATTAATAAATAAAATAGAAACTTTTAAAACATTTAATTATTACACAATTAGGTTTTTTTAAAAAGGTGGGGAACCAAGTTACCAGTCAAAAAAATGAAAAATGAAAAATCACAACAAATGAAGAAGAAATAAGGGAGATTATCAGAAACCATTTTGCCCAAACATCTGCCAATAATACTGACAAATGTATTGCCTAAACATTTACAAAATTATAAAATACTTATATTAACAAAAAAAGAAGTGAAATCTCAAAAGAATGGAAACCAAACAAGCCATTAATGAACTCCCAAAGAAAAATCATTCATGACCATATAGATTTGCAAAAAAAAAAAAAGCTATCAGATATTTAAAGAACAATTAATTACAATATTATACAAACTTTTGTAAAAAATAGTAAAAAAAAAAAGAATCTAACAAATTCATCCTATGATACAACTATGGTCTTGATAACAAAACAACAGAATAATGTCCTAAATAAACATTGATTCCATAATTCTATAAAATAAAAGGAAAGGGGCTACAGTGACATCACAAAATTATACACACTTATTTAGGTTGGATTTATGCCAGAATACATGCAGAGTTGTCTAAAATTAGGAAAAATACAAACATGATTGACCATATTAATAATAAAAGTAAAAATCATGTGATTACAGAATAGATACAGAAAGAGCTTTTGATAAAATCTAATGCCGATTTCCACTAAAATAGAAAAAAGAAAACACAAGATAACAAAGGAATAAATAGATCTATCTTTAACATGGTAAATAGGATATATTTTAAATAGTATATATCTAAAATATATATCTAGGGGGCAGCTAGGTAGAACAGTGGATAAAGCACTGGCCCTGGATTCAGGAGGACCTGAGTTCAAATCTAGCCTCAGACACTTGACATTTACTAGCTGTGTGACCCTGGGCAATTCACTTAACCCCTATTGCTCCACAAAAAATAAATAGATAAGTAGATAGATAAATAAATAAAATAAAATATATAAAACCAAGAGTCAGAATTATATGCAAATAGGAAAAACTTGAGTCTTTTCCAATAGGATTGGGGTAAAGCAAAACTGTTCATTTTCTCTACTAGTATTTGACATAGTGCCAGAAATCATATGTGTAATCATAAAACAAGAAAAAGAAATTGAAGGAATAAGCATAGGAAAAGAAGAAACAAAATTATTTAGTATACTTAAAGAATAGTAGAGAGTCACCTAAAATCAACTGAAACAATAACAATGGCAAAGTTAAAGGTTAAAATAAATATGTATAAATCATCAGGATTTTTGTATATCAACAAAACAGAAAGAGATGGGGAAAAATTCCATTTAAAGTACCACAGAATATATAAACTACCTGAAACTCTACTCACCAAGATACACAAGGAATTGTGTGAATATACCTGCAAAATTGTGTTTATGGGAATGCAGATCCAAATAATTGGAGAAATATTAAATTAATTGCTCATTCAGAATCATGACAATCTAACTACCAAAGTATTACTTGATAGAACTAAAAATGTTCATCTGGAGGAATAAAAGGTCAAAAATCTAAAAGACAACAGTGAAAAAAAAGTGGGGAGGTAGAGGAACTAGATCTCAAAGTATACTATAGAGAAGTCATCATCACAATGATATGGTACAGTTAAAAATAGAGATGTTGACCAGTGGAACATGTTAGATATACAACCTATAGAAACAATCATTTGCTTAGTAGCCTAGCATTTGATAAATAATAATATCTAAAGTTTATATAGTGCTTTAAGGTGTACAAAATGCTTTAAAAATAGTATCCCATTTTATTTTCATAATAAACATGGAGGGGGAAGATACTTTAATTATCCCCATTTTACAGATAAGAAAACTGAAATAGAGAATAGTTAAGTGACTTGCCCAGGGTCACAGGGCCAATAAATTTCTGAGGCTAGATCTGAACTTTGGTCTTTCTGACTCCAGGTCCAGCACTCTCTCCACTGCCCCACCTAGCTCTCTAAGAACTCCATGGTCTGGGACAAGGACACACTATTAAAAAACAACAACCCACAACTGTTGAGCAGATTGGGTCTGGCAGAAATAAGTTTAGACTAATATACCACCCACTAATAATTTCCAAATTCATATATAACCTTGCTATAAAAGATGATATCATAGATAAATTTTAGGAATAATCCACCTTTGGGATCTATGGATAGGGGAAGAGTTCATGACCAAAGAAGGGATAAAGAAAATCACAGAAAATAAAGTGAACCATTTTGACTACATAAAATTTAGAAGATTTTTTTTCACAAAAAGTACAGCTAAGAGTAAAAGGGAAAATGTTAATGGGGGGGGAGGCAGTTAATCTTTGCAACAAGTTTCTCTAATAAAGGTCTCATTTCCAAGATATATAAATTTAAAAATTCAAATTTGTAACAATAAGAGCCATTCCCAATTGATAAATGGTCAAAGCATATGAACAGGAAATTCTCAGGGGAAGAAATCCAAGCTGTCAATAGCCACATGAAAAAAAAAAATGAACCAAATCATTAATAATTAGAGAAATGTAAACTAAATCAAATCTTGAGATTTTCCTTCATACCCATCAGATTAGCAAAGCTGTTAAAAAAGGAAAATGAAAACTTTTGGAGGGATCATGAGGAAACAAGTACATTGGTACACTCTTGGTTGGGCTATGGCTTGGTAAAGCCATTCTGGAAATCAGTTTCAAACTATATGCCAGTGTAGGAGCAATATCTTAACTCCTCTCCCTCTCAAACATGCCTTTCAGGTCAACTAGATATTCCTCAAGACTTGATTGGCTCAAGGAATTAAGAGTTTATACTGTGATGTCACTTCTGCATCACCTGAGTAAAAAAGCAGTCAATACCTGAAGGGGGCAGGGGTCTAGTGTATCATGATGTAGGTAAAGGAACTTCACCCAGCTCAATCAACTCAAGGTGTCCTCAATGCCTATCCTTTTTGAATATTGTATTCCTGCTTTGGCTAAGTAAATCTCTTTTGGTTAACTGCCAAATGACCTACCAGTGTCTCATTTTGTTCCAATATTTAACTTATACCACCAGAGGACTTGCCTGAGTAAAGTCCAGGCTGGAATAGTCCCAAAAATTATCAAACTGTTTATATTCTTTGATCCAGATAGGACACTATTAGGTGTATAGCCTAAAGAGATTTTTTAAAAGAGGAAAAATGTCCTATATTTATTAAAAAATGTTTATAACAGCTCTTTTTGTGGTGGCAATGAACTGGAAACTAAAAGTGTACCTTATCAACTGGGGATGTGAAGAAAAAAATATGGTTAATAAATTTAATAAAATATTTTTTGTTTTATAAGAAATGATAAAAAATGGTTTTAGAGAAACTCTAGGAAAGACTTAGGAACTGAGGCACAGTGAAACGAGGTGAACAATTTATACAAAAAGAAGAACATTATTAAAGGCAACAACTTTGAAAGACAACTCTAATTATTATAATGAGTCACCTCAATTCCAGAGCAAAGGGGTCCAAGTCAAATTGAACTGAGGTCACAGATCTGTAAATAAGGATCCCTATGGGTCAGGTAGTGACTTAGTTTTAAAATGTGATGTTATCTAATTCTATTGCATTCTTATTTATTTTGTTAAATATTTTCCAAATACACTTTAATCTGGTTCAGGCTGCACTCAAGAAACCTATGGGCAATGTTTTGGGCACTTCAGTTCTAGAGGACTTACCTCCTGACAAAGGTGATGAATTAAATACTCAGAATAAGATATGTGTTTTGGGACATGGCCAACATGGGAATCTGTTTTGCTTGATTATGCTTGTTTATTACAAGGCTTTAAAATGTTTTCCATTGTGTGGGGATGGTGGGAGGTTGGAGGAGGGGGATTCAGAGAAGAGGGGCAAGGAGTGGGAATAAGAAAAACCTAATACTTGACAGGTTCCAAAGGTTTGGCATGCCAGGGTGGGAGGGATAAGATCCCACTCTCTATAAAATGCTCCAATAGCGTGCATCTCAAATAGCCTCTGACAACCAAAGCCCAACCCCTGGCCTTCTTGTGGCAGAACTGTTTCCACTAACAGGAGAAGGGGCAAAGGCGAGTCACTGGTGCCTTAAAACCAGTCACTTCGGGCAGGTGGGGCTCGTTAGCCTTGGCAGGCAACCCGCCTAGGGGAAGGAACCCTGATTTTAAACCTCCGTTGCCTTGCGGCTATACCCATATATGGGAAAGGCTTCGGGAATTAACCCCAAGGAAAAATCAGGAGTGGAGTCCCTTAGGCAGTTGGATGTTGGACATAACATCCCTCTGACAACTCCTGCAGTGGCACTGGTGCCAAACTGTACTAGCTCTGCCTCTCCTTTGGATCCACCAATGTCGCCGAGAGGGAAAACCTGCTGCATGGGCAACAGCTTGTTTTCCATATTGATCCGCCCAGGCCAGCACCCTGGAGAGGACACTCCAGCTACTCCTCATGGGGTAGATACAACACGGGATGCGGCAGTTACCGGTTGCAAGTCACTCAGGAGTTGTGGCTCCCATATCAGACTGCACAGCCATACTGTGGCCTGTGGCTCTTCAAGGTGCTGATCCATGGTCGTCCGCGACTGGTGGAGGCCTACTACTACTACTACTAATACTTGACAATTAAAAAAATAAATAGAATTTTTTAAAAAGAGGAAAATGGCAGGATATATAACAGTAATTGACAAAAATGGTTTGATTAAAAATAAGAAAATAATCAAAATTAAGTGGCTAAGCTATTTTAATACTTCTTTCTTAAGTCTAGACTCCTGTGCCTATCTGCCTGTCTAAATGGCCAATGTGGCCAACCTCAATGGATCTTTGAAAATGGAAGTGATGACAACACAGATGAATGACTTAAGCCAATTCCTAAAGGCGCCCTCTGAGGATTTTCCAGGGCCTTTTTAACTTGCTCAGAATCCAAGAGAGTGGACCATTAACAAATATATTTTCATGATTGACTTATAAAGCTTTCATTTTAAGTGAAAATCCTATATTGTGTATAGACATCTCCCCAAAAAGGGTTCTGATGTTTAAAAACTTCTTAAATCAGTGGTTCCATGTAGACAGCTATATGATATGTATCTTTCCCTCTCTATTTTCAGTTTCCATTAAATACAATTTTATCTGTGGCTGTCCACTCACCAGGGAAGTGAATGGGGAGAATGAATTTTCTTAGTAAGTCCAACATAAACTAAGTTTTATCTGTCATCCTTTCTGCAAGGCAAAGCATGTAATTTTCCTGGCAGAAACCCAGAAGAATCCACATGAGTTAAGTGTAATTGTGCCTTATTTAAGAAAAGAAAAATCTCATCATAAAATTTTATTTGGCAATTATGTTCTTAAAATAAAATACACATTGGAGAATCACACAGGATAGGCAGACATGAAGGAGGAAGTCCCCAAAAGGATGAAATTGCATATCTGTCTAAGTAAAACATGTTGATAATCTCCACTGAGCTTAACATAGACCATCTTAACTGATTGCAATAAGGCAATGTGGAGTAGTAGAAAGAGCACTGACCTTGGAGTCACAAAACTTGAGTTTGAATCAAGGCTCCTGCACATACAACCATATATCACATGGTAAAATGGGGATGATAATATTCTACGTCATATTTGTTATGAGAAAATTACATTGTAAATACTATAGGAATGTGAGTTACTATTTCACATCAACTTTATGTGTTAGGGAATGTAGATTATTATTATTCTCATTTTCTAGGTAAGGAGCACTAAATCCTCTCAATTCAACAAGCATTTATTAAGTACCTACTATGTGCTATGCACTATGCTATGTGCTAGGAATACAAATACAGAAAAGAAATGGTCCCTGACCTCAAGAATCTTGCATGATTTTTCCAATGTTAAACACTTATATTCTATAGAACACCCATGACTCACACCTATTCTAATTCATGATTTGGGGTTCTTTTACTATCACCTTGGCTCTTTAAAAAGTCCCAAAGTCAGCAATTAATAAGGAAAGAGAGAACAGAAGTTGTAAAAATTATTTTAGATAAATGTCCCATTTACTTTAAAAAGACTAAGCTCAGAGATAGTGACCTGGCAAGCAAGAGAGCTGGTGGACAGTAGGTAGGCCCAAGTGGGGTCTATTAGGCTCAGAGGAGAGAAGCAGAACAATGGGAGCAGATAGGAAATGCGTACTAATAAATATGCCCACTGGGCCAGTGCCATAGCCTAGCATGGCATGGATCTATACAGAAGGAAAGCTATCCATGAAATGGTTCAAACACACTGTAGTCCATCTGTCATAAACATTAGGTCCAAAGGCCACAGGTGCAGACTGCACTAAAAAGTAAAAATTACACTCAGGCAGAGACCACTTTATAGAAGAGGAAGAAGCAAAAACTATGATTTGTTTCCAATCAATAAATGTGCTGTGAAAGGCCCTATTCATCTTTGGCACCTGTTGTCTTTCCCTTCTCTGCTTTTCCATGAGCAGAATATTTTTATTTCTAAAAGTATGTGGTATGAGTATTCCAGACTGACAAAAGGGCAAATTATATAATAGGCAAAGTTGGTCAATAGATGTTATGCTGACACATGGAGTAAAATTGTATATTCATGTAAAATAATCCTAATGGGGGGTGAAAACACAAAACTAATATGACCACTTGAAAGAAGTCTTAAAATATGGATACAAAATATCTGGGCTTTAAAAAATATGCATACCAATATCTTAGGCCTTAAGAAAAATCATTAATAACCATTTTAAAGAGACAGATTACACTTGCCTGAATCATGTGACTTCAATAAACCTTTTTGTATGTAACCTGAAACAGTATGAGTGTAGCCAGGAACAGATTAAAGTAAAATTATGAAACATTTACCAAAATAAATAAAAATACAATAAAATATACATACTATTACATTTTAAAACTTAGTAAATATGTAGTCACAGGGATCCTGACATTCAGATTATTAGAGGTTTCTACTTGAGTTCACCACCAGTACTATACTTTTTTCAATTGATGTATGTGAAGGTAAAGATGTGGTGTGCTAGGAATATAACTAGTAAAAGCCTTTCTGTTCCCTACTAATACCCTTATTAAGTGTGCCTTTGATGCATGTATATCTCCATTTTATAGAGTTTGGAAGTATGAAAATAAATAGTTAATGTTTTCTCGGTTGCCTTTTTTTTTCAGAATTAAGGTCTGAGATTCCCTCCTCCACCCTCTATGGTATCTTCTTTTCTTTCAAAATACCCTGTGATTCAAAAAACTGTACAACTGTGTTGCATCCAACACACATTTTCTCTCTGATCTACATCACCTGCTTTTCCTGTCTTTATTCTTTAATGCTATTTTGAGCTCCTTTGAGGGCATATAAGAGGTTGTGATGTCAGAGTCCATTTATGGTGACTCTAGTGTTCTTGATGATGAAAAGAATTTGTTATAACAGCCAATATTTATATGGTACTTTCTATGTTCCAGGCAGTGTACTAAGTGCTTAACAATTGTTATCTTATTTGATTATTGAAATATTTGCATATCTTTTTCCATTTTTCTTCTGCCTGTTGCTTTTTTAAAGTTTTACATTTAAATTCCCTTAGGCTGATTATGATTAAATGGGTTTTTCATAAACTATTTAAAATTTTTTTTATTCTTTACTGTTATCCTCAATGCTTCATAATCTTAAATCATCCTTCTTTTCAGATAATTTTATCTTCTAAGTTAACATTGCCTTTGGTTGCTGCATCCCTCGGATAGGAGAGTAAAATAAGTTATTGCTAAGATGCTTGCTTGCTTGCTTTTTTTTTTTTTTAGCAGTTTTGGGTCTTTCATATGGTTATTCAGTTTTTGAGGGGTTTTTTGGCAGGGCAATGAGGGTTAAGTGACTTGCCCAGGATCACATAGCTAAGTAAGTGTTAAGTGTCTGAGGCAGGATTTGAACTTAGGCCCTCTGGAATCCAGGACCAGTGCTTTATCCACTGTACCACCTAGCTGTCCCCTATTCATTTATTTCAATTAGACTTCTGCATGATTTTTGTTTGTTTGTTTGTTTTGTTTTTTGGGTGAGGCAATTGGGGTTAAGTGACTTGCCCAGGGTCACACAGCTAGTAAGTGTCAATTATCTGAGCCCAGATTTGAACTCAGGTCCTCCTGAATCCAGGGCCGGTGCTCTATCTACTGTGCCACCTAGCTGCCCCTCTGCATGGTTTTTGAAGTGTGTTACTCAGTCCTTTCTTCCACCTCTATACTATTTTCAATATTAGTAACTTTAGATATGTCGAAAATGGAGTTCTGTTAATTTTCTATGCCATATCTTTTTCCTCATTTTAATTCTTTCTTTTAGTTTTGTAATATTTTTAAGCTTTTCTTTAATTGGTCCTCTAATTGTACACAGCTAATTCTGGAAAGATTCCTGTACTAGTAAATAGTCATTTCCTGACTATTAAAATATAAACAGTTTCTTTTTTTGGTGATGTCTAACATCTATCAAATCTTTTGTTGAAGAAAACATTTATAATGTGCAGACTAAGAAGAAACATGTATGTATATATTAATATATGTATATATATGTACAGAGAAGCATTATAAATGCATATGTATATAATAAACTTTCACATATATATGTATTATAAACTTCCATAACCTATAAATCTTCTTCCTATCTCATTTTTCTACTGACTCATGTTTTCCCAATGTATTTCTCACCAAAAATATCTTTCTCACTTTTGTATTGAAATCACCAAATATCAAAATTTATAAAGATTTAAGTTGAAGGATCTTATCAAAATCTTTTTTAGAATCTCTCTACCTCTTCATCTTCTGAAATAGATACTGGTCTATATGTTAAATTTTTTTTCATCATGTCCTTTTTATAAACACTTATCATGAACACTGCAATATTGACATGACCAAATGACCCCTAGAATGATGTTTCTTCTTTCCCTTGGTAGCACAAGAAAACTCCTTTTATTGCCTCTCCAAAGAGCTACTGTGAGCTATCCTTCCATTTTGCTTTAGCTTCCTTCTGGTTTGATTCGTAGTTAGAATGCCAAGATTTATATGACTCATGGCTTTTGTAAATTTCCCTATGCATTTGTCACTGGACAAGAATCTCTTGTTTAGAGTATCAACTGCTATTTTAAAGTTTATAGATGATCAAGTTTTAGTATTACCTATCCCTTTCCTACTCTCATCACTGTAGATGATACAGGATTGATAGCCATTTTATATTTTTGTTTCATGGGTTGTCATGGCCAAACAATTAATTTTCAAATGGCCAGCGTACTGATAAAGAGCCCCTCTGTACTTGGCTAGGCCAGTCTTTATAAAGCAGATCTGGTTTGTTGTCATTCCACAGTGCCTTTCCAGCATTATAGAATAGGCCAGGGTGTGAATTCCAGTGAGACAGATTTCAATGACATAAGGTCAAACCTATGCCATCATAATGCATTCAATTAGAACTTGGTAGATTTTCATTACATTAAGCCAATTTTTTCTCTTTTGTAACTCCCAACTGTCATACCTAGCTTCTACCTTTCGAGGCAATGCAAAAACAAATCTAATCTTTATTCCACCTGACAGTCCTTCAAATAGTTATATACCTGAGATGTCTTCTCTCTCATCATAGATATCCCTAATTTCTTTAATCAATCCTTCTAAGGTGTGGTCTCTCGGTCCCTCATCATTCTGGTCAGCTACCTCTGGATATCTTTCCTCTTGTCTATCTGAAAATGTGATCCCTTGGCTTTGAATATAATATTCCAGATGTTGTCTGACAAGGGCAAAATATAAGAGGTTATTACCAGTCTAGTCTTATATGCTTTGCTTCTCATAATGCAGTCTAGGATTGCATTAGCTTATTTAACTTTCATGTTTCACTGATGATTTATATTGTGTCTGTATATATACATATATGTATAAATATATAGACATGTATATATACAGACACACAACATGAATAATATATACACACATATGTATGTATATGTATATGTTTATATACATATACACACACACATATATATATTCAAGAAGGAACAGTGGCAAAACAAACTACCTGTTAATGGTAATATCTGAGAAAGATAGTCAATAGATTATTTTTTTAATTACTCATGTTCCAACTTTTCAAAAGGTAGTGAGCCATTATTTTATTCTTTCTATTATTCCCCTTTCTTTTCTGCAAAGCCAGTATGTCTTAATTGCTAATAAGTCTGATAGATCTGATAAGAACCTACTAATGGAAGCTTTATTGCAAAAAAGTAATCCAGCTCATATGTTTTAAAACTTAAATTTTTCTGTTACATACAAAGTATAAAGGAAAAATATTTTTCATGGACTCACAGACACTCCATAACTTGCAATGATCTTGCTAAGGCTCCTGTTACTGATTCCACTGGTGGATGTATAATTGCACTGGAACCATAATTACATTTATGCCTCATGAGCAAGCTGATGGAAAGAAACATTTGCTTAAGGCTCCCATCAATAAATGCAGAGCTTACACTAGTCTCTAGCTTATATAAACGTTATGCTTATTAATTTAGAATATTCATTCAGTTATTGAAATAGGAGAGCAGACTCATACTGTACAAAGTCCCAAAGTCCCTGATTCCCTATTATACACATTATCTTAACAACAAAAAGAATCCTTTGACTCAACCATAAGTGCACTAGTTTCAGGATAGGAATACTCTTGAAATTTCTGTAAATTGTAGACCAGAAATCAAAGGGTAGACTTGACCATTGGAATGCAGGGAAACAGTACACATTACCAGAATAAAGGAATCCCGAAATAGAAACTTTTCAATTGTGTTATAGTTGAAGAAATCTCAAAATGCCAAAACACAAGCCTATTTGTGTTGGCTTTTATTTTGTGTCTTTTAAATAGAAAACCTTCTCTAGGGTGATGTTTTGAGGTACCAAGTACAATGTTCCTACAGTTCTTAATGAACTCTGTTCCTATTGGGGTCAGAGATTAGCTTTGAATGAGACTGCAAGTCATAGGCTTTTCTTTAAAAAATTAGCAAGCATTTTTATCAAATTAATGTTTATGATTAACAAAATAAATATTCACAATTCTCCCATGCTTTTTAATTACTCAAAAACTCATATGAATTTGTGATCTCATAATTTCATGAGTTCCCTTCAATGATGCTGATTCTAACCCAACCATCCAACTGATGAAGCAGGTTTTTGTTTTTAGTGACAATCCTTAAATATGTAATAATTACAAAGTGGGAAATGACATATCTGTTACTTGTCAATGGACCTATAAGGTGAAACCCTTACTTTTGTGTTAAAATGTTTCATTTGTAATTCATACTAAAACCCAAACAGCAAACATTTTCATATCTTTATAAAATTTTTTATATTATTGTGGGTTTGTGAGGCAAGAATTTGCTGAATTAAATGTTTGTGTCAAATAGTTTTTTTTGTATTTATCTACACAATAGTGTAATAAGTGAATTAGTGGTCATTAAATTGTCCAAAATATTTGCCCTTGATATTTCCTTTAAAAAAGTATTTGATAAAATGACCCTTATTGGTAATGGGTGCTCCTATCTAAGTTGATTCTTTTTCTTGCAAATTCTTTCTCTTCTTTGCCAAATCACTCACATCAGTTCATTTATAGGATATTTTTCATTGCTTTTGCCACAGACATTATCCACATTAGTAAGTTAAGGGACCTTAAAGTTCAAGGGTACACTTGGCTGGTACCAGATGTATTGTCAGAGTTGCCTGGGAAACCTTAGAAGTTGCTAGTCCCTGGAATGTCAAACATCTAAAGTCAGGAAGGGCCAAAGTCATTTAGAAGGTACATCCAAGGAAATTAATGGCAGAAGAGGTAGTATTTGATTTATAAAGGTAGTCCTGCCGCATTATGTAGGGACTGGTATTAAAAGGAAAGACCCTCATGTTTATAATCAACCCAGAATTGCAACAATTTTGGAATTAACTTTGGAGTACAGGATAGAATTCACCTTGCAAAACAGAAATCCTCTATAGACCTAGAGCTGAAGGAAATCTTAGTTATAACACAATTCCATTTATTTTGCAGGTATAGAAACAGGCTCAAAGGGTTAAAATGATCTATGTAAAATCATGCAACTCAGCCAGATACAGACATACTCGAATCCCAGCACAATAACTTTTCCTGACCATACTGCTCTCATTTAGAAATGCAAGGAGATATCCATAGTGGTTTTTTTTTTTTAGATAAGGCTTTAAATGGCTTTTAAACACACGCAATATTTTTATAACACTTTCTTGTTACAGTTATTTTGGGAATTATTTGATTCTATGTTTATTGTTTATGAAACCTTTCTGTGCATGCTTATAAAGTCATATTTGTGTTAAAATGTTTCATCTCTCTCCCAAATAATAACTGACACTTTTATAAGATTTTATAATACATTATAATAATAGCATTATATTTATATGTGTACATATTTATATATATTTAGATAGAAAGATAGAGGGTAGAGGGAGGAGGGGAGAGAGAGATAGAGACAGAGAGAGAGAGATTATGCTATATGCTTTACAGATATTGCTGTGGGCAGCTAGGTGGCACAGTGGATCAGTGGATAGAACTTTGGCCCTGGAGTCAGTAGAACCTGAGTTCAAATCCAGCCTCAGACACTTGACACTAGCTGTGTGACCTTGGACAAGTCACTCAATCCCAATTGCCTCAAACATCCAGGGCCATCTCCTGTCATCCTGATGTATATCTTGCCACTGGATCCAGATGGCTCTGGAGGAGAGAGTGAGTTTGGTGACCAGCCCTCTCTCACTTAAATCCAATTCATTTCAAGTCATGACATCACTTCCCTATGTCTCTCTTTGAGAATGAAGAACAACAGATATTATCTCATTTGATCCTCCCAACAATCATAGGAGGTGGGTGCTATTATCATCTCCATTTTACAGGTGAGAAAACTGAGACAGTGACTTGCCCAAGGTCATAAAGTCAGTAAAAATGGATTTGACCTCAGGCCTTCATGACTCCAGGCCCAGCATTCTCATCCACTGGTCTACCTAGCTTCCTCATTTCTGCTTCTCAGATCTGGGACAAATACTATGAGCATTATTTTCCCTCATTCTACAGATGAGGAAACTGATGATCCTAGAAATTAAAGAACTTGACTAAGGCTCCACAGCTGTCAGATCTTTCTCACCCCAAGGCCAGCCCTCTATCCAGTACAATGTACTGTCTCTCAAAAAATATTCAGCAATAATAAATGTAAGAGGAAAGTTTTATTTTTTAATCACACTTACAGCACTTTAAAGTTCACAAAGCATGGTCCTCACAGCAACTCTGAGAGAGTAGATATCAAAATCATTATTATCCCTATATCACTATTTTAACATGGGGGAAGGGGGAGTGAGTTTCAGAGGAGTAAAGTGATTTGCCCCAGGTTTCTCCTGACTCCAAATCCAGTGTGTTTCCTTTTTTTTTTTTTTTTTTGGTGAGGCAATTGGGGTTAAGTGACTTGCCCAGGGTCACACAGCTAGTAAGTGTTAAGTGTCTGAAGCCAGATTTGAACTCAGGTCCTCCTGAATCCAGGGCCGGTGCCTTATCCACTGCACCACCTAGCTGCCCCCAGTATGAGTTTCTTAATAGCACATGCACTGCTTGCTAAGTAAAGCCCCACTATTACTTTTGTGATGGTTTTGGCTTTAAACTCTTTTCTTAGATTATACTTTCTTTTAATTCCTACATATGAAGATTTTTTTCTATGAATCTTAATTCGAGAATACATAATGCTAAGAATTTTGCTCAAGCAGTTTGTGGTGCTAGGAGATCCTCAGTATTATATACTGCAATGGAATGAGTATAGGTGCAGAATAATCAGACCCAGTGGTCCTTGCTATTTTCCCTATAGCTACCTTAAATAAGCAAGTGACTTACTATGAGTGACTTTACTTTTCAGTTTTCCACATCAGGTGATTTGAGTGAAGGGGAGAGAACCAAAGTTCTCATGAGTCCCTGCTGGGTTTGGAGATACTGAATCATTTTGCTTCATCAAAGAATTCTTTAAAAAAAAATCTTAATTTTGGAAGCGGCTATATGTTTATTTGTACTCCTAGAGTTATATAAGTATTCTCTTTGGCAATGATCATAGGATTTAGAACTGAAAGGGGGTTTATAGATTTTTTTTATTCCAATATCTGTATATTACAAATGAGGAAACCAAAGCCTGGGGAACTCGAGTGACTGTGCTGTTACTGTGACACACATATCTTTCTTTAACATAGTTGATTTAAAAAAAGAAAGAAAGAAAATTTAAATTTATGCTCCCCAGAAGACAGCACAGAAGCAGAAACAACAAATATTTTGTTTTGAACCATTTATTCAAGATGTAACTTATAACAAAAAACCTTTCTCTCTTTCAGTTTAAAGATAGTTTTAAATGAATGATGACTGCACTAATTGTAGTGGGAAAGATAGGCCAAAAAAGCCACTTACTACAGCTATTGATATCTTTGATTGTTTTTTAATGTCTCACTGTTTGACTGCTCCTCTCACATTTCAACACTCTGCACTGACCTCTACTGGTGTATCACCTGTAAATGACTTAAGGATAAATATTTACATTACCATCAATACCATCAAATGGCTTTTAATGAAGAAACACACAACCCATGTTTTCATTTTAATTAGTATAATCACCACTAAATAAGCTAACTCAATTTACATACCAAAATACATGGCTGGGATTTTGTCAAGGAATTATTTACAAAAGATTTTTTTAACCTCTAAGAATTTGGTTATCTGATATAGCATTCCTTCAGCATAGTAGGCTTTAGTCTATATTACCTTCTCTCAAAGTTAAAAACAGGAAAGCACCCAATATATTCTTCATAGTTTTTTTTTAATTTGAAGTTAATTTACCAAGAACATCATTTTTATTGTAAATAAATGCACTGTTTATGTGGGGGGCTCTTGTTTTTAGGTGGAATATTATAGTTGGTCAATAGATATGTATCCATTATAATTCAGTTCACCTGATTTTATGGCATTATTACTTGTCCTTATCTAAAATAATCAATAGGCTCAAAGTACCAAATTGTATGTAATAAAAGTATCACATCAATTGCTTTATTACACGAAAGTCAAAAATAATATTATAATCCTATCCTTTTTGGTTATTTAAGGGTTGGTGGGATAGAGGACAGGGGCTTAATATTAATGACTTGCTTACTTTATCTACAGATATGAGAAACTCAATTGTTATTCAGTGTTTGGAAGTATTACCACAATATTGGTAACAGACAACTACATTGAAATTCAACATTCAAATTGAAAGGGAATTTATTGAGTTCCTACTCTGTGCAAGTTACTATACTTTCCACACTGATCCCCAAAGGCCCATTCAACCTCCCCAGAAAGTCCTAGGGGTTCCTGCTGCCTTAGAATTCCAGGAAGAGGTTGTGCCAAAGTCTTATTTTCCAACTATATAAGTTCATTCTGGTGAAAAGTATGAGAGTGTATCCCCTAGAAGGAAAAAGTCAGTTTGTTAGGAAATGGGGGGAAAAGAGCCCCAGGTGGTGAAAATGAATGGGAGAAGGGAACTGAGGTCTTTGGCAGTAGCTGCTCCCAGTTTCTTTCCCAAGACAGAGCTTGGGCAATTTAATACAGGAACTGGGGACTTGCTCTTGGATTATAGAAGCACATTAGGAAGGAAATTGAGAAGCAATGGTAATGGCGAGAAACACTGAGAAAGTAGGGCTGGGATTGGGACTTAGAAGAAGATAAAAAGAGTAATAGAGAGAGTCAGGGAGAACAAAGGGGTGAAACTGAAAAAGAGAAGACTAAAATGAAGGGAGAACATGATGTAGGACCAAGAGACCAGGACCTGGGCTCAAACCTGGATTCTACTATGTGTGTTATTGGGCCAGTCATTTGACTTCCCTGTCCTTTGGTTTCCTAATCTGCAAAAGGCAGATGTTGGAGTAAAAGGTCAAGGTGGTCTCTTCCAGTTCTAAATCCCAAAATTATTACTAAAGAGAATATTTATATAGCTATAGCACCACAAAACCCAAACAAACATATAGAGTAGTACTTTCAAAATAAAGTAATGTTTTTAGAATCTTTTGCTTAAGAAAAGTTATCTAGGATCTCCCAGCAGTGACTCAGAAGAACTTTGGTTCTTTTCCCTTCACTCAAATCACCTGATGTGGAAAATTGAAAAGAAACTTGTAATGTAATTAGTGAATTAGCTGGGGAGAAAAATAGCATTGCTCAGAGCAAGGACCACCAGGTCTGATTACTCTGTGCCTATATTCGCTTTACTGCAGTATATAATGTACATATGTTGAGGGTCTCCTATCATAGCAAACAAACTGCTTGAGCAAAATTCTCAGCATTATGCATTCAACATGCCTTCATGTTTGCTACTTATTATATGTAAGCAACAGATGTAGTTCTCATCTGATCCCCATAAAAGTGATTTTTAAAAAACCCAAAATAGAAAATGAATCAGCCCCCGTGTGAATATAAACCTAAAAGAAATCCCATACTGTACAAGTAACATTTTCAGCACAAAACAGTGACTTTTTTTTTTTTTACAAAAACATGACTGAATGTCATAAGCTTTTCAGTTTCTTTTTCTACATATCTTTGTCCTCAACTGGTCTGAGTCTCACCAATGACTTCCTTTTAGAATGAAGTGCAGGTGATGGGTTCTTGATACAGTAAACACAGGTGGGAGAGGAGGCTCTTTCAATGACACTAGAAAGGGGGAGGGAGACGGTAAAAAGCCCCAGGGAAGGGTGGGGATTTTTAAATCGGAACAATCCTAGGGAGGAAATGCAAGTAGGGTCACTTCCCAAAGCTCAACTCAAGAGATTATAACAAAATAACAAGGCTGACTTTTCCCCTCCAAGGAACACCTTTTTTTTCTTACCTTTCCCTGGTGATTCTCTACAGATGTGTATCCAGCAGTCTTTTCCTGGATATGTGGAATTACCCTCAATTTCACTTATGCTATTTCTTTTTCGATTTCTCCACACAGTCCAATCCAAGATTCTTTTCTAAAGGAGGACAAGTGCACAGAAACCATATCATCAGACAATTATTGATTTTTTAAAAAAATATCACGGCTAAACAAATGTTAAATCCGATATGGACAATGACTTCTAGAGCAAGAAGAGACATTGGTTTTACCATGTGGTGTATATGTCATCTGGAACCCTCTTCCGTTTTACAATGAGCTCTCTTAAACAATATTTTTCATGAAGTCCAATACAAAATATTACACAACTACCCCCAATAACTTTTTTTCCCCTCCTTACCTCTAGTATGCTTGTGAGGTCACATTCTGTTAAAAACATCCTGCCCAGGCTTGATACAAAAGGGCTCCAAAGAATCAGAATGCAGAAACTATGTAACTTGCTGACTAACTTTGCTCTCCGTTATTTACCAACTACACAAAGGAAATGCTGTCTATTCAGAATACATTTCAAAACTCTTTTCACAGAAAGTGAGTGAACAAACGATCTCATGTCCTAAGCTGTAGTCACATCTCCCATGAGGCCCAGTGATGGCTTTAGAGTATGGAACAGAGTGGCACCACTACCAGTAGTCACTACAAGAGTCCTTTTGTAAACAACTGTGTGTACTTGAAGTCTGGGTGGGTGGTGAAAGAGAAGCTTGGGGTTTCTTTTCCTTCTAACCCCATTTTTAGGTACATTTCTGCCCAGGAACTTGTTCATATAATTTCATTGTGTAGTGGGGGGAGAACAGAAGCACTAAACCAAGGAGGTCTGAGTTTGTCCCAGCGCTGCCATTAACCAGAGCACTTGGACTAAATCAGGGATTCTTAACCTGGGGTTTGTGAATTTGGTTTCTTTTTCTTTCTTTCCTTCCTTCTTTCTTTCTCTTTTTCTCTTTCTTTCTCTCTTCTTCTCTTCCTCTCTTTCTTGCTTTCTTTTTCTTTCTTTCTCAATAGCTATATTTCAATATACTTGGTTTCCTTTGTAATCTTATGTATTTTACTTTATACATTTTAAAACTTTATTCTGAAGAGGGATCCATAGGCCTCACCAAACTGCAAAAGGGGTGTTCATCACACACACACACACACACACACACACACACACACACACACATACACATACACTATTAAGAAACTCTGGACTTGATGAACTCAAAGGCTTCTTCTTTCTCTATATGTTGATATTTTGATGTGTTTATCAGATTCATTTTTCAAATTAGAAATAGCTATTTAATTTCTTTTCCCAAGGGGTTTGTTTACTATTCCCCCTCTTGATTATTAACTCATATTCTCTCTCTGTAGTTAATTTGTCCTTTCTTTTCTTTAAAATTGCCACTTCTCTGTTATTGCTGGTGTGTTTATACACTATATCCTACAATTAAAGGCTCATAGAAAGCTGGAAAGAAATAGAAATCATCTGGCCCAATGTCTTCATTTTACTGATATGGATACTGAAGTTCTAATTTATCATCTCCTCTTGCCCTCCCTTCCTCTTCTATCTTCTTTTCAGAGATTCCTCTAACTTCTATACAGAAAGCAAGACTCTAGATGAAGAGGGCAAAATGAATTTAATGCCAGACATTGCTATTGCAAAGGAAGACCAACCAAGTTTCAGTATGATAGTCATCTAAAAAAGCTTGAGACATGCCAGAACTCAACAAAAATCACTTAATTGTATGTTTTCCAAAGCTAGAAGAGCATTGACCCAGAAGCCAAAAGACCTGGGTTAAAATGTTATCTTTGATGATTACCGCTTGTATAATTTCGGGCAATTCAGTTAAGCTCCCTAGACCTCACGTTTATAAAAGATCTACCATGTTCACTGTCAATAAGCCCTGAGGACACAAAGAAAGGGGGAAATAGTCCCAATCCTTTGGGAGCTCTCACTCTAATGGAGGAAACAATATATGAAGAATCAAGTTCATATAAGAAACATGCAAAGTAGATGGAAGGTAATCTTGGGGGAGATGAGGCACAAACGACTGGGAGGACCAGGAAAAATGTCCCATAGAATATGAAATTTCAGCTCAGTCTTGAAGGAAGCCAGGCAAACTAAGAGGTGGAGGTGATAAAGTGAGAACATTCCAGGCATGGGGCACAGCCAGTACAGACAGGAGGAGTATCATGGATGAGGAATGACAAGCAGTCCAGTACATATGGATCATAGAATAAGGAGTAAAATTTGAGATTGTGAAGATAGGAGGGGGACAGGTTATGGAAAGTGTTTGTTTGTTTGTTTTAATGCCAAACAGAAGAGTTTATAATATCAAGCCACTGGCATTTATTTAGTAGGGTGATGACATGGTAGAAAAATCACTAAGTCATCTGAATGGAAAATGGATAAGGGTAGGGGGAAACCTGAGGCAACGAGACCAGTTATAATTATGAGGACCTGAAGTAGATAACTACCCCTTGGCAGCCATTATAGCTTTTTGGACATGGTAAAAGGCATGTGAACTGCCTCAGTGTCTATATTCCTGGGTCTTGGACTCTTGGATGCCTCTTATGCTTGTGTTTCTTTTTTTCCTACATTCATGTGACTGAACAGAAATCCTGAGATGGCATACATCTCTATCCTTGGAGGGAATCTTGTGAAAGTCTTGGGAACTTCTGTTGGAACTGATTGGCCAGAGGAGGAAGAGGAAGTTTCTGCAATTGCACCCTTAGAGAAGATAAGCATGAAAGGATAAAGATCCCAAGCCCTGGCCAGGCTAGCCAGAAGACATGGATCTTTCGGGATTTGCTCAGATAGTGCAGAGTCAAGATCAAGGTGAAATGCCTATCAAACAGTCCCACTAAGTGCTTCATGTTTTAATGGCTTGAATATTAATCTTCCAACAGAGTAAAATGATTTGTAATTGTGTACTTATGAGTCTTTTATGATTTCAGCATTTCCTATAAGTGGAGGAAATAAGTAGCTGCCCTATACCTGATTTACTTTGTATACTAAGTTCCTTTCTACTCTCTTTAGAGGAGACCCATGACTTAAGCCAAACTTAAGCCTTAAGTGATTTGCCTCTTGAGTCCCTATGTGTATAAATAGCCAGAAGCATCAAGGTAAGAACCTGAACTTTCCCTTCAAAAGAGAATTTCCTCAGTACTGAACCTTGATCTACAATGCATGAAGCCAGAGCTAGGAGCCCTTAGTGGGAGAGGGAAGGCCCTCTAGCCCCAACTGGGCTCTGTAGAATCTGTTTTTGCACTTAAATAAGTAACATTTATATGAAAACTCTTCATAATCTTCTCCATCCTGTGACATTTTATTTTCTGTATTCTAAATAAGCATTACAAATCCAAAGATCCCCCAAAATGACAGTACTTTGTATGACTATGGCCTATTAGAAATAAAAATACCAAAAAATATTGTTTAGCATGTTTGTTCATTCCTCTAAAGGTAGAGATGGTTTTCCATACATGTGTACATTCATGTATACTCATAAAGAAAATGAAGCCTGTTTGTGAGATTTCCCAAATTCTACAAGTTTAGATTCTGTATATATAGTTTCATTTGGAGGAATCAAAAAGAGGATATCCTTGACTGGATGTTAGAGTAAACTTTATTTTCTATTGAAAAAAGCCAGGAGGATATACTTTGTAAAAGTCAGGAGAAAAACATTAAAACAATTTTATTACCTCAAGTTTTTAGACAACAAAAGGCAAAACTATAATTTTATTGTCAAGAAAAAGTAGCTATCATTTCATTGTTTGTGATATGTTGTTTGTTTGGGTTTTTTTTTAATCAAGTCACGGGCAGCTAGGTGGCACAGTAGATAGAGCACCGGTCCTGGAGTCAGGAGGATCTGAGTTCAAATCCAGCCTCGGACACTTGACACTTACTGGCTGTGTGACCCTGGGCAAGTCACTTGACCCCAATTGCCTCACCAAAAAAAAAAAAATCAATTCAGTCAATCAGTATGTAAATCAAGTGTTTATTACCTCATTACTATTTTGTTAAGTGATAGGGATACAAAGTAAAGAGAATGAGATAGCCTCTACTTGCAAGGAGTGTACATTCTAATGGGGGAAGGCAACGAATCCATATATCAATCAATCAATAAACATTTATTAAGTGCCTGCCATATGCCAGACATTGTGTTAAGTGCAGGGGATACAGAAAGAAGCAAAAGACAATCCCTTTCCTCAAGAAGCTCAAAATCACAATATGCTAATAAATATGTGTGAACATGCTAGATATAAATATAAAGAGAATAAATGCAAATATATAGAAATTAGTTAAAAACAAAGTAATTTGGAGGGCTCTAGCAGTTGGGGGCATGGGAAAAGGCTAGATACAGAAGATGTTACTTGAACTGCATTTTATTTGGTTTTAGTTTTTGGTTTTTTGGGGGGGCAATACAGGACCTAGGAAGTACATTCCAGGTATGTGAGGTGGCCAGTGCAAAGGTATGGAGCTGGAAGATGGAGTGGTATGAGTGAAAAACAGAGACGACCAGTTTGGTTGTGTTGGAGAATACAAAATGGGAAGAATATCAAATGGGACTAGAAAAGTCGGGGTTAGGTTGCATAGGGCTGCTTTAAAAGTATCAGAAAAAAAGTTTATATTGTAGAGCTACTGAAATTGATTAAAAAGGGGAGCTCATATCATCAGATTTATACTTAAGAAAAATAACTTTGGCAGAAAAAGCAGGATGGATTGGATTGGTAACTAGTATAAAGCAGACAGACCAATTAGGAGACTGTTGCAACAATCAATCTTGATGAGAGGTGAAGGGCCTGAACTAGGGTGGTAACTATCTAGGTGGAGAAAAGCAATCAGATTATGAGAAGTTGTGAAGGTTATAACAACAAGGTTTTGCAACTGATTCAAAAGTGAGGTAAGAGAGAGTGAGAATTTGAGAATAATAGTGAGTTTATCCTCTTTGACAAAAATAGGAGAATTTAGAAGAGTAGAGGATAAATAATCAATTATAATAAAAATAATCAGTTTAGTCTTGGTCTTGTTGAGTTTGAGATATCTCTAAGATATTGAGATTAAATAACCAGTAGGCAATTGGTGATTTGGGACTGAAGCGAAAGTGAGATATTGGAGATATATATATACACACATATATACGCATACATATATAGTCATAGTCACAGTCATAGTTATAGTTTTATAGTTATATATAGCCATAGTTATATATACAAATACATGTATATGCATATATAAACATGTATATACACATGTGTGCATATGTATATGTGTACATATATAGATGTATAGGAGAAAAAGACAGCAAGACAAAAAGAAAAGGGGAGGGGAGAGGAGAGGGGAATCAGGGAGAGAGAAGAGGAGACAGAGACAGAGAGAAAGTCATCTGCATGGAGATGAAAGTTAAAATTATGGGAACAGCTAAGATAACCAAGAGGGAATTTAGAGAAAAAAGAGATGAAGGGTTAGGACAGAATCTTGGGGAACACCCTTAGTTGGAGGGTATGATATGGGTGATGAGCCAGCAAAGGAGATTGAGGATACATATATAGACAGAAGCAGAAGCAGTCAGGAAGGCATTGATGTCCCCCCTCCTCACTAATATCACCAGTTCCTTCTCTTCTCTCTCATTAGGAAAAGTGCAAAAAAGTAAAGCTAAATTCCTCACTGGCTTTCAGAGACCTCTGACCTTACATGGACCAAAATACTATCAAAGGACTGCTTTATGAGACAGTATCTGTAAGTGCAAGTTAATTAGGGTTTTTTTGTTTGTTTTGTTTTGTTTTGTTTTGTTTGTGAGGCAATTGGGGTTAAGTGACTTGCCCAGGGTCAGTCACACAGCTAGTAAGTGTCAAGTGTCTGAGGCTAAATTTGAACTCAGGTCCTCTTGACTCCAGGGCTGGTGGCAAGTTTATTACTTTAAATGTTGTTTGTTTCTGACAAGTCGAAACTGCAGAAGTCTATATATGGAAAAGGATTCCCTTGCCAGGCCAAAAAAAAAAATAAAATTATGACTAGAAGGTATATAAAAGACTTCCAGGAAGACAGAATAGCCTAACAATATTTCTACAAATTGCACTATAGAAATTTGGTTCAAAATATTGAGTTCTTAGCTTTTTCAAAGTACTTCCTTAAAAAAATATATCACCATTCATATGTAAAACACCATAAGAGGCGATTGTGACATAATGGATAGAGGGCTAGTTATGTGTCCAGGAAAGCCTGGATTCAAGTCCTACTACTAAACCATACTGGATATATGACCATGGACAAGTCACTTAACCCCTCTGTGCCCCAGGCTCTCTAAGACTATAAAAGTGAAGATGAGCAGTCAATCGATCTGTATTGGTGGAAGGAGTTTCCACATCATATTTGGAGTTTCCCATGGCAATCAAACCATAGGTCTATTCCCCCCACCCCCCAAACACTCCCAAATTAAACATTATATGGAGTTGGAATACAAATTATTGAACAGCCTTTAAGCAGTTATACATTTGTCATCTTTTTCAGAGAAAAAAAAAAGAATCTGTTCTTTAGAATTCTCAGGGTTTGGTGCATTTGTATGATTCAAAGGTTTCAGCTTGCAAAGGTTGGCCTGACGTTGATCCTCAGAATGTGGCTCCTCAGGGAGTTAATATGCTAAGGTGATAACCTAATAATTATTGGCAAATACATCTTTTTTCTCCAGGCAGCGACACCCAAGGAAAATAGGTAATGATTACTCATGCTCAGATTCCGTAGCTTTAATTATCAGCTTTCTGAAGATGCCTTTTGGCGACTGCAGGCAGAATTGGCAAAGATGAAAGGAAAAAAGAAAACGTTTTCCTGGCACCTTTCAAAATATAACTCACACTTTCCCATCCTCAATACAGCAAGCTGTACAGTTCCCACTTAGGCAAGAGTTGGATACCAGCTTCAGAATTGGTGTGAGGTGTCAACCAGTGCTGGACAGCCATTAAGCTCTGTAAAATTAAATTAAAGGAGGGATAGGGGGAGTTCATATATTCACATCTCTCTGTCTCTTTGTCTCTCTGTCTCTCTGTCTGTGTCTCTCTGTCCCTCTCTCTTAAATGTACCATGTGTCACATGATTCAACTTTTGTTAATTCTTGAGAAGCAGGTGGGTAGGTGCAGATGGGAAAGGGGAAGAAAACTGAATTCAATAAAGATAAAAGTTGGGGAAGCCTCTTCAGTAGCAGGCATCCGGATGGAGCACTTAACCAGAAACAAATGCTGCTGATGCCTTTGTTTTCTCCTTTCACTGGCGTCTAAACTGACTCTCGGCTGTGCCTCCTATCGGCTGCTATTGCCAGGCAACTGGGCCTGAACTAGTGGAACCAAATGCTCATCTGCATTTATTTATTTATTTGCAGGGTGAGTTTTTTGTTGTTGTTGTTGTTTTTTAAAGACCACAGCAACAATAAATACAATGGGGCATGGCTCAACCTAGAGCATGTGGGGTTTTTCAATACACACCAAAAAATAAATAGTTTTTTTTTTTAAAGCACAATGGGTTGAAGGGGAGTAGAGTTGATTGTTCCAGGATATTATAAAAGGCTTGTTGCTTTGTCTTGTTTAGCAATGCAATTTCAAACCCATTTAAAGAACAGTCTCCTCCCTCTCCACTAGCTGCTTGCCAATGAGGTACTTAGGGAACAGGGTAGCTCTTTGAGAGTCAGGGAAAGAGATGCTCTTTAAGGGATTTCCACCATCATTCTTCCCATCCTAACCCCTGAGTGAAATATGTTTGGAAATGAATAATAAAATGATAAGAATGCAGAGTTCATATATGAAGGGAAGGAAATAAAATCACCATTCTCATGTTTTAAATTATGGAGGTTTTGGGGAGAGAAAGAGAGAGAGAGAGAGAGAGACAGAGAGAGAGAGAGAGAGACAGAGAGAGAGAGTCCAAAATAAATGCAGAAAGAACTAGGACTTAAAGCAACTCGGAGAATTTTGCATTTTTTTTTAAATGAGGAAAACTGCCAACAAAGAGCCTGCCAACCCTACAGGAATTCTGGCTGGTGTCAGAGGAATATGATCAAAACCTTTCATTTTAAGAATAGGTTATAGCAGCATAGTATAGCAGAAAGAACAAAACATCAAAAGACCTGAGTTCAAATCCTACAGTGATGCTCCTTATCTTTATAATCTTGGACATACCTTTCCAAGTTACAATATCTACATCTAGACAATGGTAATAATAAAACTTTTATTGGGTTGTTTTGAGAAAAAATACAAAGATCTAGAGGCACAGCAAATAGTACAATAGAGATGGCACTCAGACTGGGACACCTCAGATCCAGGCAATCTGAGATCCCTGGCATTCTGTCCTGAGATACCATGGAGAATCCAGAAGATCCAATACTCTCAATAACTCCCACATATCTCTTCCAAGAAAACTCTAAAAAGAGTGTTGTGAATGAGAAATTATAGTAAGTGACTTCTTCCACACCAGAACTGTACAAAAAGTGAGCCAGAAGCCAACAGGAAATAGGAAAGCAGGCCCTAAGAAAAGCCTGTGCTAGAGTAAAACTACAAAAAGCCAGCCTCCCAGCATGACTGGAGACTCATGTAGAATGCAAATCTCTATATCTATAGAAAGTGAAAGTATAGCTTGTTAGAAAGTCCTGGGGTAGGGGGAAAGGGACCCACAAGGGGGAAAGGGACCCAAATGTACAAAAATATTTATAGCTGCTCTTTACGTGGTAGCAAGGAATTGGAAGTTGAGGGGGTGCCCATCAATTGGGGAATGGCTAGACAAGTTGTGGTATATGAATACAATGGAATACTATTGTGCTGTAAGAAATGATGAGCAGGAGGAGTTCAGAGAAACCTGGAGGGGCTTATGTGAGCTGATGATGAGTGAGATGAGCAGAACCAGAAGAACATTGTACACAGTATCATCAACATTGAGTGTTGAGCTGCTGTGATGGACTATATTCTTCTCACCAATGCAATGGTACAGAAGAGTTCCAGGGAACTCATGATATAAGAGGATCTCCAAACCCAAGAAAAAAAAAAAGAATAGATGCTGATTGAACCATACTATTTGTTTTGGGTGCTATTGTTTTTTTTTCTATTTTGAGGTTTTGCATTACTGCTCTGATTTTTTCTCTTATAACAGGATTAATGCAGAAATAGGATTAATGTTATTATGTGTATATATATGTGTGTGTATAGATATATATATATATATATCTATATGTATATGTATATAGATATATAGATATAACCTATATCAGATTGCCTGCTGTCTAGGGGAGGGGGGAGGGAGGGGAGGGAGAAAAATCTGAAATTGTAAAGCTTGTATATTTATTTAATAAATAAAATTAAAAAAAAACACTAGATAAAAAGCAAAAAAAAAAAAAAAAAAGTCCTGGGGTGGTGAGAAACTAAGAGGACAGATCTGGGAAATTACTAGAAATGGTATTGGCTAGTTCAGGCATGAAAATGCTCAGACTAGGACAACTTCAGCCCTGGGATTCTTCGTCCTGAGATACCATAAAGGGCCCTGAAGATACACAACTAGGAAACTCAGAGATCCAGAGGGACTTAACCCTGGAAAAGGTGGAGATCAGTAAAAGATCCCAGGAGGCCCAGGGTGAAACCAAGCAAAGCCAACTACATGACCCAAAATCATAGTTGGAGCTTGACCCTAGACAAAAGCTTGAATTTAAGGACCAAGACTACAGAGATGAATAAATAACAGGAGATACTGGCCACTCTAATAGATTCAAAGATACCAAAAAAATCCAACCAAAAGGCAGTGACTCCACAGCCATAGCTTCAAGCAGAGAGTCAAAGGGGGTAAAAATTGATTTTCCACACAGATAACATAAAGACCTAGAAGAAATGAAACAGAAAAAAAATGGAATAAAAATCAGAAGGAAAGAACTAGAAGGAGAGTAAAACTTAGAACAGAATTTGATAAACCTTGCCCAATTAATGAACCCTCTAAAGTGATAATTGATGAAACACCAACCAATGACTCTTTGAGGCAATAGAAATATTAAAACAAAATCAAAAGACTGAAAAATATATAATTTTTCTGCTATCAAAACCAACTGACCTTGAAAACAGATAGAGAGATTTAAGATCATGGAGCAAAATTCATTTGTATGTCAAAGGAAAGAAATTTTTTAAAAGATAGGAATGAAAGGAGAATAGCACTTCCAGACTTTGAGCAATATAAACTAGCAATCATCAAAACCATTTGTTAATGATTTAAAAATAAAAAAGTAGATCAGTAGATCAGACTAGCAAGGGAAGAATAAGGAATAATTGAATTGAATTGAATGATCTGATGTTCAATGTGCTGCTTAACCTAAATAACCTAGGAAAGAACATCTTATTTGATAACAACTGTTGAGAATACTAGAAATCAATCTAGAAGAAATTAGGCTTAGACCAAAATCTTACACTATATTCTACAACAAATTCAAAATGGATACATGGCATGAATATTAAAGACCATATCAAAAAGTAATTAAGGGAGAAGCAGATCATATAATTTTCAAAGTTATGGGTAGGAGGATTTTTAAAAACTTAACAGGGAACAGGCAATTACAAGAGATAAAACTGATAGGTTTTATTACATGAAAGCTAAAATGTTTTTTCATGAGCAAAACTAGTGCATTTAGCATAAGGAAAGCAGTTGACTGTGGGAAAAATCTTTATATCAGATATCTCTGATAAGGGTCTGAGAATTGATATAGAGAAAGACAACTAACAGAAACTCATAGGACCGCAAGTCATTCCCTAGCAATTTAAGTCATCAAGAGATATGAACAAAGTTTTCAAAAGAAGAATCACAAATTATTAAAAACCACATGAAATAATGTCATAAGACACTAATAATAAGTGAAATGCAAACCAAAACAAACATTAAATTTCTCCGTACACCCAGCAAACTGCAAAAGATGACAAAATATGGGAAGAATCAATATTGTAGGGTTCATGAAAAGGAGGACATATCAGTGCATTGCTTCTGGAGCTGTGATTTGATACATTCATTTTGAAAAGTAATCGGGAATTCTACAAATAAAGTGATTAAATTATCCATACCCCTGAACTTAGAGATCCCAAGCTAGGGTAATGACTAAAATTGCAAATACAAAGAACAAAAGAACAATTGAAACTTAATGTTGTGCAATTATAACAACCAAGATGGACATTATGAGAAGTTATGAGAGGTCTCCTCTTCCTCTGTACAGACAGGCATCCCCAGCTGTGTGTGGCATATTGAATATAATATCAGACACCTTTCCTATGTCCCGGGGAGCCTTACTAAATCTTTTTTTTTTCTTTTCTTCCTCTTATTTCCTTTAAAAATAATGTATGGCTCTAAGAGGGACAAGGTGTACAGAGGGAAATGTCAGTGTCATAAACAAAATATATCAATAGTCATTAATTTCTTTTTTTAAAAAAGATAAATTTGCATAGTACCTCAAGGACACTGAAGAGGCATAATGAGCATAAGTATGCCATTACCTATTACCAATAAATAAAGGTACTGAAGAAAGGTCATAAATAATATCAGAGCTAGAAAAGCAAATGGGCTGGTCATAGAAGGGTGGAAATAAGCATTTATCAAGTTTCTGAACTGTGTGCCAGGTATTGTGCTAAGTGCTTTATAAATGTATAACCTGGGGGATAGGTGCTATTATTTTCCCCTTTTACAATTGAGAAAACTGGGGTAGACAGAGGTTAAGTAATTTGCATAGGATCACAAGCTAGTAAATGCCTGAGGCCGTATTTTGAACTCAGGTCTTCCTGATTCCAGTTCTGGTGCTGAATCTACTGTGCCACCTAAGTTCCTCTTAAGTGATAGTAGGATAACTTCTATATAACCAGTCTATTTGTTCCAGTAGCATCCTCCTGAGGTCAGAAGTTTTATAGGAAGGCACCTTACCAATTGAGTAGTGGAGTCCTGATGAAGAATTCTCTGGAGGAGAGAGACAAAGGATGACAAAAGATGAGAAGGCATGGATGAGATGCAATCTGGGCCATTGTAGGGAGAACCCACATCAGCAAAATCATAGTTTTACTTAAGTAAATATAAAATTTTTACATGTGGGCTCAAAATCTCAAGTAGTAAATACAGTGTGAAGGGACTGAGAAGCACAGAATCTGAGGTGGAAGAGATCTCAGAAATCCTACAGCCCAACTTGTCACAAGATAAGAATCCCTTTTACATGACAAATGATCATCCAGTCTTTCCTGAGTCATCTCTAATGAAGGGAGATGCCCCCTGTCTTCCAGGACAGGATGTTCCATTTTGAAATTACTGTAATTTTTAGTAAGCATCACCTTAAATCAAGCCAAAATGTGTCTCTTTGCAACTTCTGCTCCTTACCCTGTAGTTTTTACCCTCTCGAGCCAAGCAGGACAAGTCAATAACCTCTCCCAAATGCCAGCCTTTCAAGTATTTGAAAATAGCTTACTACTAAGACTTCTCCTTTCAATCTAAAAATCTTCTAGTTCCTTTAACCAATTCTTGTATAACATGGGCCTGATGACTTGAATTAATCATGTGAATATATAATATTTATCATCTCCCTTTTTTCCCATACTACCAATTAGATATATTTTATCTTCCCTAGTTCAAAGCCATTTTCCTTATCAGAGAAAAAAGGAGAGAATGGAATAGTTCGTCATTCTCTCCATTGTCAGTTATTATCACCACATCAACCCTGACTAGTGGCTCTTTCCCTTCTTTAATATCTGTAAACAAACATATAATGGAAAATATAGGAGGACATATATGTGTCTATATAAGCCTATATTTTCCTTTCACCAATGCAGCTCGGCAACTAGTCTGCAATTTTATAGTCTCAGCAAGTTTGGCTGAATATACTGAGTCTCTTAACTAAGAGACTTGCCCATGATCACGCAGGTAGTATGGTTTGGACACAGGACATGAGTACTAGTTTTTCTATCTCTAAGACCAACTTTATCCACTATGTCATACTTTCTCTTTTCTCTCTATGTCATCTCTTTTCTCGTTTCTTTTCTTGACTAGGATACTGGATTATTATTGAAAGAATGGAAATAAGTGACAGTGAAGATACATTGTACCTTTGCTTCTATGGAAAGATAAAATATAAGAGTGATGGTGATGATGGTGGTGGTGATAATAGAGGAATATAAGGGGCATACCACCAGTGGAAATTATAGAGCAGTAGTTGCCTGATGTTAAGGAATTTTGTCTAACTTCCCTGGTAGATATACTCTGACTTTGTTCACTCCTAATTTGAACTTGAGTATAGAGAGGCATGAAGAAGTTTGGACACATTAGCAATGGGCCAAACTGATTTAAGACATACATGGGTTACTTTTTTTAAGATTCTGGAAGACAGGGGCAGATAAGTGGTGCAGTGGATAAAGCACTAGCCCTGGATTCAGGAGGACCTGAGTTCAAATATGACCTCAGACACTTGACACTAGCTGTGTGACCCTGGGCAAGTCACTTAATCCTCATTACCCTGCCAAAAAAAATGATTCTGGAAGACCTTTGTGAGAGTTATCTAGGTATATTCAGATGCACTCTTCCTTAGGCCTTCTATAATGACCACAGAATCAATCCAGAACATATATAAACTTTCCCAGGACATTACCCAGACCAGACCTTATCCATAAACACATAAACAAGTTCTGTATAGAACTGCTCTGGACTAAGGCTTAGACTGACTGGCCCAGATTATGAAAGTTTGGGGAAGAAGGAATATGTATCATTTATTTCCATTCTTTTGATTGTGTATCAGTTTTACCTTTAAGTACAAGCCGCATAAGAGAAAAGAATTAATTGAACATTTCCTGGGAAATTGCAGGGGTGGGGAGTAGGGAGTTTCAAATTAATTATTTTTAGAAATACCAAAATATTTTAAATTGTCTTTGGCTAGAAGACTTTAGCACTAACAGTAAGCCAGTAAACACCTGATTTGTGTTTTGTGAAGTATTTCATAGGAAAATTAATTCCTACATTTTTTTTCTTTTGGTTGGGCAATAAGGGTTAAGTGACTTGCCCAGGGTTACACAGCTAGTAAGTGTCAAGTGTCTGAGGTCAGATTTGAACTCAGGTCCTTCTGAATCTAGGGCCGGTGCTTTATCCACTATGCCACCTAGCTGCCCCAATTTCTACATTTTATCTTCAGAATAGACACAAATGAGTCTATTTCATGATGTGTATAAGGCAAGAAAACATGCAAGGTGTTGATGTTTATCTTGTAGCAAACCATTTTGATGAGTTACTGTTCTATCAAATGTAATTCTACCCTGATTTGGCCATTTGAAGTCTTCCACTGAAGTTTGGTTTTTAAAAAGATATTGAGAATATGATTGCACTAGCTGAAAGTAAAAGAACATTATATCTTGCTTCCAAATGTAACTGAACTGGTCCCATTCACTTTTTGAAATATAAATATTTTTCAAGAAAATGGCAAAAATTCAATCTAATCAGCAAGCATCTAATGAGCAGATACTATTGGCTTATCATTGTATAGACACAATAAGAGAATACAATCTTCCTTCTATCAAAAATATTCCAATCTAGAGCTCACCTAAGAACTCTGGACAGATAATGATCAAGAGGAAAAAAACTAAATTCTCTCTCAAATTTTCAAATTCCTTAAAGGGAAACAATCTACTTACAAGAGAAACCAATTCAAAGCCTTCAATATTTTCTCTTATAGCTTCCTGGCATGTACTCATCACTATGTTTAACTTCATTGGAACTTCTGTGAAGAGCTTCCCTGACTGGGGACCCTGGACTCTTCATATATTCTCTCTGAAACTCCAGCTGAGCTCAGCTGTTAGGACATGTGGGTGAAGCAAGACCCAGCTAAACTGTGATTAGTCTGATCAGATTCTATGTGTTTCCAGAGACTTGGGCCCAAAGAGATCTGGCACCCTGTCATCTGGGTATTTGAGTCACAGGACTACCTCCAGCTGAGAAAAATCATTTTTCAAAGAGCAGAAGGCAACTGCATCCCTCCCCGCCAATTTTTTTTGAGAAAAGACATTAGAAACTGGTATAATAATTTTTCCGCTTATTGGCCCCAAAGAGAATGGTGTATTTTTAAAAGAACTGTTTTAATGATAAGCTGAACATTTTCATCTGGATCACAAACACATGTGCACCTGTGCTCTTCAATACATTTATAAAAACAAAAGCAAAATAAAGCTTTGAATGATAATGACAGTTGGCATATATATTTAAAAAAACATTCTTCCCTCACCACAAATAGGATCAATTGATTATGAACAATAATGCATGTCATTCACCTTCCTACCAGCATATTACTACCAGGGTTGACTAAAATACATTTATAGAGCAAATACTGAAGAGGAAAAATAAAAGGGGAAAAATGTCATTCATCTACATAGGAGCTTAAAATTGGATCACTCATGGATCTTTGTTATTCTAAAAGAAGCTTTTAAAAGCTTTATTAAGAAAAAAAAGTCTCACTCTACATGACAGAATGGGTGTTGAGGGAAACATCTTTACCAGGCAAACAAAACATTCTCACTGCCTGGAAGTTGCTAAAGATATTTATTTTCTCCTAACTCCATGTGATCTTATTTTTGTCCTGAAACTATGTATAAACCATCATTATTTTGTTGTCTTCAGCATTTTTAAAACAAGTTGTTTAATTCATTTAATTTTAATTGAATTGAATTCATTTATTGAGATAGCATAAACTACAACAGCACAAATGGAAAGAACAAAAGAAAAAAAGCCAACCTAAATGTAATGTCATTAGAAGGATACTGCTCAGGGCAGCTAGGTGGCGCAGTAGATAGAGCACTGGCCCTGGAGTCAGGAGTACCTTAGTTCAAATCCCACCTCAGACACTTAACACTAGCTGTGTGACCCTGGGCAAGTCACTTAACCCCAACTGCCTCACAAAAAAAAAAAAAGAAAAAAAAAAAAAAGAAGGATACTGCTCATATCTCTCCCACTTCCCACCCCAAATAGGAAAATGCACCTTCTATCCTTCATTGGAGAGGTAAGTGAATGAGTGTGAACACTGCATATATATTTTTTTTTTTGCTGAGCTCATGTGTTGGTTAATTTTACTGAACTTTCTCTTTTTCTTCCTTATTTCCTCTCTCTCTCTCTCTCTCTCTCTCTCTCTCCCCTCTTTCCTTTCTTCCTTCCTTCCTTCCTTCCTTCCTTCCTTCCTTTCTTTCTTTCTTTCTTTCTTTCTTTCTTTCATTCTAAATAGAACTACTGCCCAAGAAGACCCTAAAATATCCGGGAATCCAGAGACTGAATGGAACCCAGAAGCCTCTTCAAGAAGTCCCAAAAATTTTAGTTCAAGCCTCCTGTAGGCTATATCTACTTAAATGTTTCTGCCAATTCATCATGAAGCCTTTTCAGTGTGGTTAGAGATCTTCAATGTTCCAGAAGATAATAGATTTACCTACAAGAGTTATTTCAGCAAAATCCTCTGAACTTTCACACTTGCTAAACATTAGTTACCTTGCTTTTCATTAGTAATTATTCATATAGGTTTGCTCTGGGTAACAAAGGCGCACAGGTAAAGAGGTAACAAACTAAGATGAGATTTTGGAGAGAATGAAAGTTTTTCTTATCTCTGATTTAGAAAAAAATGGAATAGCCTTAAAGACTGAGTTTTTATTTTCTTGTTCTCTCCATACTGTTCAGCATGCTACCTAATTGAGTAGTTGTCTTCTTTCTGATAGACAGCAACCTGTTTATTTTAAGCCACCTTATCTTCTTATCTCTTCTTTTATTTTAAAAGCATAGAAGCAGCTTATCAAGTTTTTGTTTGATTTTGAAATACTCTGAAATCAGCTCATCTGCTCACTGTTAGTCTCTCAAGTTTCCTGTAAACTTTTCTCCCTAAAGACAGTCAAGATACATGTTTACTTTCTAAGCTATCTCATCTTTCTCATGGAGATACCTACCAAGATATGTCCAGGGGACAAAAATTAGATTTTTAGAAAAGGGTGTTTGAGATGAAATATTTAAGATTAAGAATTTAAAAATTAAACTGAGGTGAATAATTATGACAAGATGAGACAATTATGTGTGAAATGTTCCTCCTCGAGATTATTGCAAGGTACAGGAAGCAGGGGGGATGCCTAGCATTTAAACCTAGAATGAATCTTGGAGATCACTTGGTCCAAACCCCTCATTTTACAGCTGAGCAAACTGATACCCAAAGAGACTAAGTGAATCGCCTAAAGTCACATGGGTAATAAGTGGCAGTCAGAATTTGAACTCATCTTCTGACTACAAATTCAGGGCTCTTTCTACCACATCACTTTTCCTTAATTGCACAGGGAAAATTAAACATTCCTGTCCCAAACTTTGTCTAAAATGTAGCAATGAATATGGCCATTGAAAGAAAATGAAAATGTTCTACTACTTAAATAAATAGTACAGAGAAAGCCCTGCTTTTAAAAAGTCGTTGTTGTTGTTGTTTCAGAGCTGTTCTGATCATAAGGTTGACTGCTGGCCAATGATGAGACAAGTAAAAAGAAACTATTCTCCCAAATGGGACACTGATACTGACTCTATGTGACAAGGCCTTCAAAGTCAACTTCAGAAATCTGAATTTCTACTTCACTTTATTGTTAAGTCTATGTTTCTTTCAGAAAGTTTTTTATTTTTAAAAAATAATGATTTGTGTCACTAGAGGGAGACACAGTTATGCCAATTCTGTCAAGCTACTCTCAGACAGAAATGCATCTTTTCAGGTTCCTGTAGACAGACACAATCGGGGGGAAAAAACTGCTTTGCCAATAGATGGATTTTTGTGTTTTGTAGACTGCTAACTAAAATTACCTGCTCTGTAAAGAGCTTAATAAATGTTTGCTAAATTGAATTGAACTGAATTGAATGGATTTGGATTGAATATCAAAATGACAGTAGAATATTTCATTATGATTGCCTCATATTATTGTCAACGTTGTTTATTGTCCACTAGTGGGTTTAGGGTGGAATGAGCATCTGCAGTGATATGATGTAATATATGATATGATATCCATTATCTTTTAAAACTTCTAAGAAATACATGCCAGATATTGAGAGATGACAAATTAAGTTATAAGGGATGTATATGTGAGTGTCTGTGTATATGTGAGTAATGAAAGCCCTTTTAGGGCAGGGATTGGAATTTTTTTTCACTTTTTATCCCTTGCACCTAAGACATCCAGCAACTTCAAAATGGTAGGCCCTTAATAATGCTTGGTGAATGAAGGAATAGATATGAAAAGGGCTCTCACGGCTTTCTATGCTTTATGATTGATCATCTCTGTAGCTCTTGGTCCTATGGACTGTGGCCCAGGGTCATTGTTAGAGCTTAGTTTGCTTATATACTTTGAATCAAGATGAGAGTCCCGGGATTATTCCTGGGACTCAATTTGTATGTATATGCTTATATTCCACAGAGGGGAGGCAGCCTGATAAGAGAAGAAGACTAGAAAAAAAAAATTATCTATTTAAAAGAGCTGTTCTTTTGAAAAACAGCACAACACCACAGTTGCTCCTGTGAGGAAGTTTCTGAGCTATCTAGCAAGACAAAGATGGTGTAGGGAGATAAATGACTGACTGTGTTTGGGGGTGGGGATCAGGTAAAAATTAACACTTCATTACTGAGAGGTCTCTAGCCCCTCAAGTATATTAAGCATAGGGGCAGCTAGATGGCGCAGTGGATAAAGCCCTGGCCCTGGATTCAAATCCTGCCTCAGACACTTGACACTTACTAGCTGTGTGACCCTGGGCAAGTCTCTTAACCCCAATTACACACACACACACACACACACACACACACACACACACACACACACAAGAATATTAGGCACACTTGGAGAATGGAATTCTAATTGTTTGAAGGCTCCAAACCTCAAGACAGAAGTTTGGAAACTATAATTGTAATCTGACCTTCAGATACCTGGTAGAGAGTGTGGCTATAGTTCCTTTATATTTTAGCCAGTATTTGTGATTGCACACACTAATATTTAACTTGGGAAAGAGACTAGCGTTTGTGTAACACTTTCCTGAGAAGATTCCTATCTTAGTTCTATTAAAACTGCTGATTTTCAAGCCCAGGAAATGCATTGCCCCTTCTGACTTAATCACAGAAGATATGATCATACTTCATAAAAGTATCACCAGATTAGCACTTTGTTACCACATCAGCACTTGATCATTCAGTAAGTACATCCCATGACTGCAAAAATTTAGAAAGAAAAACATTCATAGTGGCACTTTTGTAGCAGCAAAACAACCAAAGGAAGGTGACTTTCCACCATTTGAGTAATGGTGAACAAATTCTGATATAAGAATACTGTTACTATTATATACAAGGAATGGAATAATGAAGAATAAAGAAAATAAACACAATTCAGAGAAACTTGTAAGGCTGCCATGAGCTGATGCAGAGTGAAGTCGAATCAAGAGAAAATTTAAATTGTGATCAATTATAATTTTAAGAAACTGATGGAGTCTGCCTCTTAACAACAACAAAAATAATTATAATAATAAGCTAGCGTTTATGTAACATTTTAAGGCACGTTTACATATTTTATCTCATTGGGTCCTCAAAATAACCCTATCAGGTAGGTGCTAGTATTATGCCCATTTTATAGATTTAAAAAAAGGAAGTTAAATGACTTGCCCAGACTCATACAACTACAAAGTATCTGAGATAGGATTCTAACTTGTCTTACTAACAACAGGTTTAAGATTTTATCTACTATCTTATCCCTTTACCTCTTGCCTCACCATAGAGAATCAGTGTACTACAAATGCTGAATGGTATAAAGAGTATAAAGATAGGACTCATTGGTGCTAAATGAGGTCTACCTTTCAGACATGGCCAATGCATTGATTTTTTTTTTTCTTGACAGTACTTATTTTAAGGAAGATAATCTCTGCAAAGGGAGTCATTAGGAGGTAGGGAATGTAATTAAAAAATAAATGACAATCAATGAAAACATTTTCTAAAGAAAAAGAAACTGTCCATGAAAACCTCTGTCATAAACTCTTTTCTCCATCAAAGACAGTGGAGACAACACATTTGGATTCTCAAAACACATGCATGAAGAAGTAGAAATAGCACTAAAGAAAACTAAAATGGGAACATTATCTGGACTAGACCAGCTAGAGGATGTCTAAGACAGATGTAATACAATTTTGAAAGCACTAAAGGATTGATTCTCAAAGTGTCTAAAAGAGGTGAAGATCACGAAAGCTTAGAAAAACCTCAAACCTTTATCATTACAAAAAAGTGACTGAGAAAATGAGTAACTATTGATCCAAAAGTCTACTTTCCCACCTATGAAAAATTTTGAGAATAATGTATACGCAAATCCTTTACATCTTTGATGAAGACATGAGGAGGGAATAGACAGGTTTTTATATTTGATATTCTATAGAAGAACACATCTCTATAGATGTTAAAATTAACTGAAAGATGGAAAAAGTACAAAATCCCATTGTGCTCATTATTTGTTGACTATTATGTAAATTTGACTTAGTAGAGCAAAACACAATGGTTTCAGCTCTCCTCCAATTAGATGTCACCCACAAATACACTAAAATCCTACCAAATTCCTTGAAAAATGTAATGACAGGGATAACTTTGTACTATGACGCTCTAATTACTAATGTCAAGTGAGGTATAAAATAGGAAGATGCTAATAGTATTTATACCAACAAAGAGAGAGTAGAGTATTAATGAAGGTGTAATTCCCCATAAATGGTGAAAGCCTTCAGATTATACTATTCATAGCTGACACTGTGCTAATTGCATCAGATTCTGAAATATTGCAGAGCTTTCCAAATTTGACCTATAATTACTCCAAAGTGTTCAGCCTTAACTATTGGTAGCACTGTTATACTAAGAGCTGTCAGGTGAGAGATGGTAGGATCACAGATTTTGAGCCAAAAGGGATCTTACAGGCCAGCTAGGACGATATATGTGAGGAAACTTAGGCCCAGAGAAATTAAGTGATTCACCCAGGGATATATAGGTAGCAAATGATATGGCTGAGAGTTGAATAAATGTCTATAGAGTCCAAATTAAATGTATTTTCCATACCACCTCAAACACTCAGAGGAACACTGGTTGCTGGTAAATTTTTGCTGAGAGGTCCTGAGACAACTAATTGTTGATTTGGTAATAAAAATGAGAGATGTCTATAGGTCTCCAAGACATAACAAAGACATAACAGAGAATATTCCAAGATTTGTTCAAACAGATGACTACTACCTACTTTTGGTGATTTTGCATTGGCACAGATCAATCAATCAATAAACATTTATTAAGCAGCTACTACATGCCAGTCACTGTCCTAAGCATTGGTTGATACTGCCAGAAAGAATGAGTTAAGTGAAAGTCAATAAAAAAAATAGATCAGGGCCAAAGAAGAGGCTCAGAGAATGAATAGGACTGTTACTTGGGTTGGATTGAATAACTAAAGACAGAAGTGCTCGATTTTAATTTTGTTTCCATTTTCTTTGCCAAAGAAAATGTCCTTGAGACTGGAAAAGGATAGAACAAAAATGCCTAATAAGTAGTTGATACTGAAGATAAGGAAGGAATAATAAAAAAGTAGAAATGTTGAGAGGATGGTTAGTGGACATCCATCCTTAAAAGGAAGGACGTGATCACAAAAACCCAGGATGAGATCAACAAACACAGGTCACAGTAGTATCCACTGATTTCATTTTTGATGGGACTACAAAATTGGTGCTTCAGGTGAATGCTGTTCATATAGTTTACCTCATTTTCAGCAAAGAATTTTATGACAATCTCATATTATTCCTGAGAAAAAGTAAGTCAACAAGCATTTATTAAGTGTCAGGCAGGCACTGGGCTAAATGATGAGGTTACAAAGAAAGGTTTAAAAAAACAAGCTCTGCTCATAGAAATCTTATTGTCTGACAAGAGCTGTGAACTTACAAGCAAATGTCTATGTATAAATAAGAAATAGAAGATAAATTGGAATTTTTTTTAAAAAAGGGAAGCCACTACCATGAAGGAAGATCAGGAAAGACTTCTTGTAGAAGGTGGGATTGTAGTTGGGACTTGAAGGAAGCCATGGAGGACAGATTCAAAAAATGAAAATAAAAAAAATTTTTTTTAATTAAAAAAAATTTTAAAACAAAACAAAACAAATTCCCAGATTCAGGAGATGGTATGTTTTATATGAGAAACAGCAAAGAGTTTAGTGTCATTGAATCATGGACTATATGGGGTAGGAGTTTGGGGGCTGGGTGAAGTTGGGTGTAAGAAGACCACATGGAGATGTGAATTTATACATCATCCATGCTCTCTCTAGTAGCCAAACAGCTTGTTATCTGGGGTCTCAGCCATTGTGGGTGCTTTAGACTTCCAATTGGTCATGTAGGTCCTCAGCCCCTCTTTGGTTCACTACCGGTTTTCACTCCGCAGATATGGGAACGACTCATTCATCAGCTATATTATACCTAGAAGTGAACTTGGTAGGTACTCCAAGAAGAGAGAAAGATTTCTAAGGCTAAGAATTGCCCACCCAACCCTCAAACCCTAGTTTGAAGAGATACTTTATAGCAACTTTTTTTATAGCAACTATTTTAAGTTCTTGGCAGCTAGGTAGTACAGTGGATAGATTGCCAGACCTGGAGTCAGGAAAACTCCTCCTTCTGAGTTTAAATCTGGCCTCAGACACCTGCTAGCTCTGTCAGCCTAGGCAAGTCATTTAACCATGTTTGCCTCAGTTTCCACATCTGTAAAATGAACTGGAAAAGAAAATGGTGAACTACTCCAATATCTCTACCAGGAAAACCCTAAATGGGATCACAAAGAGTTGGACACGACTGAAAACAATTCAATAAAACACTTTGAGTCTGCTCTCCTCAGGAATTAAATGGGTACAGAGAGGAAAGAATATGCCTTCTCCCCACACCCTAACCACCTCAGTTTGGGGAGTTTGATACTTCAATCATTGCTATACCTTCTCAGAAAATATCCCTTTGTAAAAGTTAATGGATATCAATTAGTTAATGGATATTGGAGAATCCATTGGTTAACTGATATTAGAGAATATACCTGATGCAGGGTTCATGTACAATAGTACTGGAGAAAAGCCTCTGGCCCCTAATAATTACCACTGAAGCTATAAGGGGAGAAGAAGTAACCATAGTCTGAAATCTGACCTGCAAATCCAAGGGTAAATTGGGTTGATGATCACAAAGCCCAAGTTATACTTATAGTCAAAAAAATCAACTTTATAAATACAGCAGTGGGAGACATAGTTAGCAGTTTCCCTAAAATAGATTGAGGAATTTTATAAACTTTTAAGTGTAATTAAAGCAAAGAGTGTGATATGGAGGCTGAAGAAGTTTACATACTGTTGGGCTGCTTTGAGCGGTGTAGCTTCCAGAAATCAAGAGGTGTTATTCCCATTATACTGTGGGCCCTAGTGAGATAATACCTGGAATATAATGTTTGGTTCTTTGCACACTTTGGGAAGGACACTGATAAACTAGAGAATATCCAGAGAACAAGCACCCAATGACTACAGGATTACAAGTTTACAGCAAGATGGTACCCCAGAGATCATGGTGAAGGACCTCATGTGCATGCTACATGAGGACTGATTAGAGGAATTGACCATGTTTAGCCCAGAGAAGAAAAGACTCAGGAGGGGAAGAATAGTTGACTTCAAGTATGTGGTATACTTTCATGTGGAAGAGGGATTAAATTTGTTCCTCTTGGCCCCAGAAGGCAGAACTAGGAAGGAGGAAATAAAGTGAAAGAATGAGAAGGAAAGGGAATAAGTACTGATATATTATCGCTTACTACATACCAAGCACTGCACTAAACATTTTACCAATATCCCATTTGATCCTCATAACAACCCTGTGAGATGGGTGCTTTTACAATTGAGACAACTGAAGCAAGTAGAGGTTAAGTAACTTGCCCAGGGTCACACCGGTAGTGTCAGGAGCTGGATTTGAACTCATATCTTCATGACTCCAGACCCAGTACAATTTTCCTTTCCACATCACATGAGTTAGGGGTACAGGGGACTCCATGTTCTGGAAAATTGTGTAAAATTTTTTGGGCCTCCCTTCATACCAGAGAAGCTCTGAATTATTAAGGTATTAAAAGATAAAATATATTGATATTACACAATACTATACATATATCTTATGCATTTCTGAGTTTCTAATCCTTTTCTGTGTCTTCTGTTGGCCTATACATATCATCTGTGGCTTCCACAAAGCTCCCCCCAAAATCCCATTAATTTCTTATGTTATTCCATGATATATCAAAATTGCCATGGGGAAAGTCACAATATGGAAGGAATAACTGTACTCTATACACTATACCACCCAGCTGCCTCAGAGGCAAATTTAGGCTTGATAGTAGGGAAAACTTCCAAACAATTAGAGCTATCCATAAATGGAATACATCTGCAATGGAAAGCAAGCATGGATAATTACTTGTTGTACACATTAGTAGGGATTCTTTTTCAAGTAAGAGTTAAACTATGTAGCTTCTCGAGTCCCTTTAAGTGATGAAATTCTATGATTTTGTGAAAAACCAAGATGGAGAATACTTATCGTCTAGACTATGAAATTCAGTTTCATGACCTACACTTAGAGTTGGTTCACCAGTGCAATTATATTTGACAGACACTATAGATAATGAGCTAGGCCCCCAGTTAGCAGGAGGAGACCAAGAGCTAGATTGCCTCTGTGAAATTATGAAGTACTTTTAATGACCTTAAGTTTCTATCTGAAACAAAGGCCCTTCTTTTTAACACCAATAATATTTTTCTGATGATGCCATATACCATAATACCACCATTTCAAAAAATTAAAGTTATGAGCCACTCAAAAGGAAATGGAGAGGGATATAATACATATGAACAGACTTTACCATATCATCAATGAAGAACTGAATGGAAGAAATGGCATTAAGAATATCATCAGAGAGATGTATGACCAAAAAAGAAGGTAGACTGGTCATCTAGGTAGAGGAAGGCATAAATGGTTCACAGCTTGTGTGTTTCATTGTTATCCACACAATTTCAGGAGTTCTAGAGCAGGGATTCTTTTTTTTTTGGTGGTGGGGGTGTCAATGAGGGTTAAGTGACTTGCTCAGGGTCACACACAACTAGTAAGTGTTGAGTGTCTGAGGCTGGATTTGAACTCATGTCCTCCTGAATCCAGGTCTGGTGCTTTATCCACTGTGCCACCTAGCTGCCCCAAGAGCAGGGTTTCTTAAATATTTTCCACTTGTGACCCTTTTGTGCCTGAGAATTTTTTATACAACTCCAGATATATAGGTATATAAAACAGGTATGCATAACCTCTTACTTTTGCGAAATTTTTCACAACCCCTACATTCAGTTATGGAGTCAGAACCCACAGTTTAAGAAGTTTTGTTCTAGAAGAAGGCTTCAACACATCGGCTCTCATTCCCATGGAGAATTTGGGGGAAGACATGGACAAGAGTGTAGCACAAGGTCAGAAACTGTGGATGATCTGTCTTCTGCATCATTAGGGCCCCGACTCTGGTCTCTGGTACTAAATGTGTCCTCCAGCCTGGAATGAGAGCAGGTCTTAAAGAAAATGGCCGGCTCTGTGACACATTGAATAGTTTTCTATCAGCCAGACAGCATCCTGGTGTTCTGTCATAGAACAACAGTCTTTTTGCCTCGAAGTAGACAAAATAGAGAGCCTTGAACAGAAGCGTGTTGTCATCCTGACAGTCTGTGGGGCTCAAGCATATGCCATTGGATCCCTTTCCACACATGCTTCACCTAAGACTTAGACATTTAATGAACTTGAGTAGTTACTGAAAGCACACTTCTCACCAGCTCAATAAGTCATTGTTCAGTTTTTTAAATTTCACACTCCAAATCAACAGCCTGGTGAGGGCGATTCAGCTTATATCATAGAACTGTACCATCTGTCTCAGCACTGCTGCTTAGGGAATCTCTTAGCTGACATGTTTTAGGACCACCTCCTGTATGGAGTTCATGATGCAGACTTCTTGACTGACCCACATTTGACAATTATAATGGCCTAAGATGAGGGCTAGACAGCAAGACTGCCACAGTCAATTCAGTTGAATTTAATAATGTTTATTAAGCACCAAGAAGACAACTAGGTGGCACAGTGGATAGAGCATCAGGCCTGGAGTCAGAAAGACCTGAGTTCAAATCTGGCCTCAGGCACTTACTAGTTGTATGACTCTGGTCAAATCACTTTACCCTGTTTGCCTCAGTTTCCTCATCTGTAAAATGGGTCAGAGAAGGAAATGACAAACCATTCCAGTATCTTTGCCAAAAGAATCCTAAATAGGGTCACAGAGAATCAAACATAATTGAAAGGGGGGGGGCATCTAGGTGGTGCAGTGGATAAAGCACTGGCCCTGAATTCAGGAGAACCTGAGTTCAAATCCAGCCTCAGACACTTGACAGTTACTAGTTGCATGACCCTGGGCAAGTAACTTAACTCTCATTGCCCTGCAAAACAAACAAACAAACAAACAAACAAAAACACCAAAAAACCCAAAACAAACAAAAAAGCCCATAATTGAAAGGACTCAAGGACAACATTAAGTATCAGACCATTATTTTCTAGCTTTGGGGGAAGATAGGAAGTTGAAAGAAGACAGGATCTCTGCCCTTGTGGAGCTTACAGGCCAATCAGAAGAATATGATACAGACATGAATAAATAGTACAAAAGTCCATAAGAGACAAAGTAAAGTTTTATGTCAAATGTGAAGGGAAGAAAGTAGTTTCAAATAGGATAAGATAAAGCATTGTAGAGGAGGGAACCGGCATCATTATTTCTGTACACACAAAGATTTGTACACAAAGAATTTGGCAGTTTAAAAATTGTAAGGTAAAATTTGAATAGTCACTTCCCTGAGGTCTAGAACAACTTGCAAGATTCAATTACCTGAGAACTTGTAAGAGATACAAATGTCATTTGGATCCAGATACTACCCCATTTCATTTGAACCAAGAAACATAGCTTTTCCTCTAATGGGGCAGAGAAATGTGTGATAAAAATGTGATATGAGAACTTTTTGTGACCCTCAGTGTGACATTTTGTGCACTCAAATGAACAAAACGGAACTTTTGGCAGCCTCCTCTAATACACCAACGGACCTGTGATGTTTTCAATGTGGATACTCCCTTTTAGAAGAGTGTCTACCACATAATAGATACTCAAAATGTACTTGCTGACTGGTTACTGAATGATTAGGATCACAACCAGGACCATCATGTGTCAACTCATGTCTCCCCACAAATCACCTGCACTGGACTCACTCATCATGCTAGTAGGGTCCTTAATAAATGCTTGTTGATTGACTGACTGACTCAAGTTGTCTTGACATTGTGAGGAAACCAGTGGAGTACATAGGTTGACTATTGAGTAGCCCTTGCTTTTGCCACATGACAGCCCACCTTTTTCCCCCCATCATACTTTTCTTTGATGACATTCTTTTACATAGTTTCTCCTTCATAATTCTTTGCTAATAATGTGTTGCAAGCTGATAAACCTTACCATGCACCTCTCCACTGCTTTTTGAGTAATCCTCAGCTTTTTTTTTGGAGACTACAGGAATCTTTCTGCTCCAAAGGGAGGAAAATAGAACAAAGATTGAGTACTTATTCAATTTTAACAAATTCCCAAGAATCTTTACTGAAGCCTAATGGCAAGATCATGCTACATGTTCACTGTAAGTACACTATAAGCAGGACATGAAGGTAATGCCTAGATCCAATGTCTTCAGTCAGTCTATTCCTTCATTTTCTTACTGGGAGCAGCATTCTTATGAATTATGCCCTTGTTCAAACTCATCAACAACTGGCCTGAATGATCATCACCCATATAGGGACATCTTGGGTTAATCACGTTCAGATGAGGAATATTTTTTCCTAATATAGCAATCCCCAAACAAACAAACAAACACAAAATTCTCCCCTTTTGAAAGAATAAAGAAAAAGCATTTATTCAGTGCCTGCTGTGTACCGGGATCTGTGCTAATTATTTTCTTGTTGTCCTATGTTTCCACTGACAACCAACCTCAATTCATTCTGAGCTTTAGCATTCTGCATCCTTTTTGTAGGCCCCTTCCATATTCTGTTTTGATCCTCTGTTATCTGACCTTACCATCAGCTTATATTTATTTACTTTTTAAGTACAGAGTGGGCCAAAGTCACAAAGGGGTCTGATAGTTTAATAACTTTTTAAAAATTATTTTTATTTATTTCCTATGTGTATATACATTTTTACTTTCTATATATACACTGTATATGATGTTATGGTATTGTAAATTAAAAACCAAAAATAAAAGAGTTATTAAATATTGAAACCCCTTTGTGACTTCATGACTTTTAGCCCACCCCATATAAGCTGGTTGATTAGTTCCCTGGTCTTTTCTGGACAAACCCATTATTTTCATTACAATAATTTTTTCCCTTTGTGTTTTCAGAATTTAATTCTTGAGCATCCTATTCCTTCTGGTTGAACTCCCCCTGTAGTACTTTAGGACATGTGAAATCTTCTGAACCCTGTGAAATCTACTTTTCCAAAGTCAATGGCACCTTTTAGATAATTTCCTCTCTTCTATCACAAGCTTCTAGAAGAGAGTAGTCACTTTCTCCCACCCCCAGCAACCAGTATCTTTCCTAATAGTGAGAATCAGATCCAGCACAGCGTTTCCCCCATTAGTTTTTCTACATTTTGAATAATGAAATTGCCTCTAAGGCAAATCAAAAAGTATTAGCTCTGCTTTTGCAGACAATGTCCAATTATGTCTGTAGGACAGAAGTCCCCTATCATGCCCTTGTGCCAGGTTTGTGATCAAGTTTCTTGAACCCTTTAGTCCAGAGTGTGCTAGTAACTATTTCACAACTTGCTCTCTGGAGGAAAAAAATGTACCCATGACAAGCTTTTAAGTTTAATCAGCATTATTGACATTTTCTATCCCTTTCTTAAATCTACATAATAAAAATATACATAATTAAAAGACGACAAATTAAGCTTTGACTTGCAGCATTTATTTCTGAGGTATAAATGCTCACACTGAAAATTTTACAACCAGCTCTTAAAAGTCTATACTAGGGGGCAGCTATGATGGCGCAGTGGATAAAATACTGGCCCTGGATTCAGAAGGACCTGAGTTCAAATCGCCTCAGACACTTGACACTTACTAGCTGTGTGACCCTGGGCAAGTCACTTAACCCTCATTGTCCCCCGCCCAAAAAAAAAGTCTATACAAGCTGGTTCCACAACAGTCTTAAATATACTTTGATGACTAACTCATCTCAGTTCTCTAAAAAGCTATCCCTTTGCAATCTATGCCTATCAGAAATGTCTTGCAAGGTTCTTTTCTAAAGATAATCACACACCCCTCAACTGTGTAATATGTACACAACTGGAGTCTTTCTCTCAGTGCTGGTAACCACAACCTGTCTCCAAGCTTGAGAGAGAAATATCAAATGGGGACATCTGAAACCTTCTGTCCCTACAGAATGCAGATTAGGTTGTGCTGCCTGCCCTGACAAACAAAACAAAAGCTCCTCCTTGACCTTCCTCTTGAGGCTGATCAGATGGCAAATTAGCTTTTTGAGAACCTGCAAAATGATAAAACTCAGAACTAGAAGGGCCTCAGAAATCACCTGGTCTAATCCATTCATGACGTGTCTCCAACCTCTGCAGCCTCCCCTGGAAGACTCAGCTGCAGGAAGCTCTTCACTTCCCAAGGCTGGCTATTCTACTGCTAGATAGCTCTTGTTGGAGAATGGTTTTCATTCTCTATAACATCGGAGAACTGGTCTCACTTTTGCCTCTGGGGTCAAGGAAAACCATTCTAATCTCTCTTTAACATGATTTTAATATCTGAAGACATCAAAGAATGGTATTGCTAAATGATTCTGGATATGCCTTTTCTATTATTCTAGACAGTCTCACCTCATTGGATCTAGGCTAAACATTATTCCTTCCCCCAGTTCTTTCACGTATTTATACTATATAATTTTAAGTCCCACAGCTCTTTTTAGTCCCATACATGTTCTTATCATCATTTCCTAAAATATGATGCACAGAACTGAAATAAACACAGCACTCCAGACACGATCTCACCAGGGCAGAATATAATCAGGATAAAATCTCCCTTATCATGCACCCTATGCTAAAATCAAATTCACTTTTTAACTGCTGTAGTGAACATATAGTGCTTTTGAAAGATACAGATTATATAAAAAAGATACAAGGTCTTTTTCATGTGAACTATTGGATAGCCACATTACAACCATCTATATATATTTAGCTTAGCTTAGCTTAGACTATGTATATGTAAATATACATATATATTTGCATGTGTGTATGTATATAAATACATAAATATGTGTATATACATGTGTGTATATATATGTTCTGTTATATTCTGTGCATTAAAAGCATTTAAATGACATCTCTTTTTTTATATCATTATTGTGAGCCCTCTTAACCTACCAATTTAAAACTGAGAAAAATATCCTCTTAATAAATAGGCATGGGGCAGCTAGATGGCTCACTGGATAAAATATTGGGCCTGAAGTCAGTAAAAACCATCTTCCCAAGTTCAAATCTGAGCCCAGACCCTTACTAGCTATGTGACCTTGGACAAGTCACTTAACTCTCTTTGCCTCCATTCCTTGTCTGCAAAATGAGCAGGAAAAGAAAATGACAAACCACTCTAGTACCATTGCCAAGAAAACCCCAAAATGGAGTCATAAAGTAGGTCACAACCAACACAAGTGAACAACAAGCAAATAAGCTTCGGCTAGCAAAACAAAGAGTAGCCACATCCAAATACATGTTTCTTTCTGTACCTTGTGAACATTAATTCCGTCAGAAGTCAGGCAACGTACTTTACTATAGATTCTCTGGAGACATGGTTGGTCTTTGCTTTGATAAGAGTTTCTAAGCTTTTCAAAGGTTTTGGGTTTTTGTTGCTTTGTTTTGTTTTATAATGCCATTATCCTTCTGGTACTGCTCACTTAACTCTGCATCACTAATTTCCAAAATTCTCTGAAATTGTCTCTTTTGTTATTTTTTATAGTGCAATAATATTCCATTATACTTACTGACCACAAATTATTCAGTCATCCCTTAATTGATGGGTATCCCCTTGTAGTTTCCCACTCTTTTCTTTTTAAAAATTCCATTAAAATTCCCATTTAGAATCAGGAAGTTTGGTTTGCTTATGATTGTTGCATCCTGATCATTATCTTCTTTTTTGATACCACCCCCCCAAACTTATGCCCACCTGTTTCCCTTTTGATTGTGAGATATATACATATATGTATTGTATATATGTGTATGTATGTATACGTGTGTATGTACATATATACATACATGCGCGCACACACACACACACACACACACACACATATATATATATATAATGGGGGACAGGGCAATGAGGGTTAAGTGCCTTGCCCAGGGTCACATAGCTAGTAAGTGTCTGAGGTTGGGTTTGAACTCAGGTCCTCCTGAATCCAGGGCCAGTGCTTTATCCACTATGCCACCTAACTGCTCTGTGATATATTTTTATAGGAAACTTTTTGTATAAAATGTAAGTTGATATGTGGTCTAACCTTTTTTTTCTGGTTCATCTGCTTCTGCCACTCATTTTTCCCCATATTTCTAAACTCTACTTCTCATGCAAATTAGAAATAGCAAATTCCAAACACGTTTTTTTCTTTCTACATTAGTGAATTCTTTTTGCCCTCCTCTGTTTTTCCTCTGAAATCTTACAAAACTGATCTCATGCCCCACCAACTCTTTTTTCTTATTATTTTAGACCTTAGATACCTTTTAAAGACATTATGGTTCTTTTTTCTTCCCCCCTTGTTAGAATGTTAGTACTACTACATCCTACAGCCTCTTCAAATTGCTTAAATAAATTTACCATTCTAGGTTTCTCTTGACTCATGTTTGTATTTTCAAGTTCCTACTTAGCTTGTCTTTTCATTAAAAAAAAGTCTGGGGGCAGTTAGGTGGCATAGTGGATAGAACACTGGCCCTGGAGTCAGGAGGACCTGAGTTCAAAGCCAGCCTCAGACACTTAACACTTACTAGCTGTGTGACCCTGGGCAAGTCACTTAACCCCAATTGCCTCTCAAAAAAAAAAAAGTTAAAAAAAAAGTCTGAGTCCTTTATTCCATTAAAGATTAATTTCCACCCTGTAAGATCACACTTAGTTTTGTAGGATAAGTTATTCTTGGTTGTAAAAAAAAAACAACTTTTTCCCCTTTTGTGATATTGTATTACAATATCTCTTGTTTATAATGGAATCTGCCAGGTCTCATGTAATCTTTGTTGTTATTCTTTATTACTTTCCCTTCTTTTTGACTGGCTGTAGTGGTTTTTCTCTGACATGGAACCCCTGGATTTGAACTATTGCTGGTAATATTTATTTGCAGTCATTTACAGACATGATACATATGCTTCACCTATGCCAGCTACTGCAAATCACTGATAAAAATGTTGAGGAATACATTGACTCCTATTAGAACTAGAATTGAAAGAAATAACCAACAAAAATTGTTCATGTAATTCAAACCTTTAAAAGAACATAAGCCATCAGAAATATAGCTTATGTGACAATCGTATTGTTATTTAAGGCGCGGGTGTCTTCTTATCTTGAGCACATTACATGTAGCATATCTATAATTGTTCATGAGAAATCATTAGGTTCTAGCTATGGTTCTTGGTCTTGAATTGGCTCTGATATATTGAAGACTTTAAGGAAATATAGCAAACAAGAACATAATCCACCAAAAGCCCCTTCTTTTCCTATGGGAAGTGACCAAGAAGCTTTCATTATGACTCTATGCATTTTATAGAACCTTTCTAAAAGAAGAAAAAACAGATACATTATTGTAGCTATATTAACAATGTTTTAAAATGATCTTAAGTATCTTTTCTAACAGCCAAAAATCATCACTTACAATTTGTAATGCGTTGATTGTCAGAAACTATAGTTTTAATAATGGGTCTGCATTTACCTCAGCTGAGTTTAAGAATATGTGGGCAAGAACCTTGCCCAATCTGTCACAATCCCAACTCACCACTCTTAAGCAAAAGGCTGAACAGATGATGAAGGCTATTGACGAAGCCCTGAAACAGAATGCCCGAGGCAATTGGCCAAAACTATCCTGCTGAATTACTAATGGAATGAAATCTCAAGATGTGCTTCAAACATCTCCATCAAGATTTAGATGAGGAATTATAAGAAAAACAAAAAATATGTTCCACATGATAATCTGTCAGGACTTACTCCTTGATCATTCATCTTTATCAAAAGAGTTAGTGTGTATTAGGAACCATGAACCTGGACCAATATCCTGCCCCTCTAATTGAGGTGGCCTGCATCATATAAGGTGCTGAATACAAATGGGATGGTGTTGCTCTGCATCTTAATACATTGCAAGTGTATTCATCATAGAGTGACTTGACAATGGCAGAATTATTAAAGTATCTCTTCTAGAGACTTCTGACATTGGTTAAACCTCCCATAGGCTCCCTAGAAGGTTACATGAAAGAAGTAATGATTCTTCTCTGGTCACCAGACCTGGTGAAACAAAATCTCCTAGTATTTCTACATCCATTAATACAACAGAGATTCTGCCCCACCCCACCCCCCAAAATAGCCCTCTGTTCTTTAAAAAAAAAATTACATTGACTAAAGTAGGAAGGATATTATGGACATGTGCTGAAGTGTGCAATGATCCACTATGGTGAAATCTTACCCATTTTTAGTTTTTTGTCACTTTTTAGTTCTCATAGTTGCATGATGTAATAATTTCTATAGTAAAGTCATATTGAAACTTCAGTTGTCTTTCAGTCACCTGTATGCTGATACCTGACTCAACACACTAAAATTCTTGTCTGGGTGACTGGTTGAGAATCTTGCTCAGAATGGTATTTATATATTTGTATGACTGACTATGCCATTTGTAATCCTTCCCAGTAGAAAATACCAGACTTTGAGGAAAAGCACTTAGCCTCACTGAGCAGAGGAGTGGCATCATTTAGTAAATCTGAATATAAAGAAAGTCTCAGAGTACACTTGGAGGCACTTGGAAAAAGGGTTCAAGACAAATATGGCATTGCTCTAAGGAAAAAATAATCTCTGTTCCTCTTGGTAAGAAGGGATGACATTTGCAAGTCAATAAGATTACCCACAAAACATTAGTAATCATTCCTAGGCCTCTGATGATGGAGCCACATTTACCAAAATATCATTCCCATAAGAACAATGCTTTATTTTCCTAATGACAAATTATATTTTAACATTTAAATATTTATGAACTGCCTACTGTATACAAGGAATTGTACTAGGCACTGGCCATACAAAGGCACAGATGAAATAATCCCTGCCTTCAAAGCACTTATATTCTTCCAGAGGAATATAATAGGTACATAGATAATAAATATAAAATATATATATATAGTAATTTTAAGAGGGAGAGTGCTAATATTTGGGCTTGTGTTTACTCTTCAGCTCTATTTATGATTGTGTAGCAAAAGAGGGGGAATATACTGAGGCTAGATTATGGTTTGAACCATTGTTTTAGTGAAAAAGTGAAATATTTTCCATTTGCAGAATACTTCCTGTTCTGATGCCTGCTAGGTAAATTGTTCAAATGGTTCTTCCTTGCCTTTTTCATATAATTGAAGCTCACTGCTTCTATTTCTTCTACAAATCAAGCTCTGTCATCCACACAAACTAGACCTAGGAAAATAGTGGGTTTCCAAATCTAAATGGGTAAGACTGCCACCAACAAACAATAACTGTCCATAGCAGAAATAAAAATCTTGTTAGCATCTTGAGTAAAAGAACTGTGGACTTGAGGGAACAAACTTTGTAGATTACTATATTTTTGTTTCTACAGAGTGAGCCATCTGTATTAATTTTGATTCTGTGATGTGTTTTAGGTATACCTGGGGAAGACTAAAGCCATTTTTGGATGATTTCTTATCTTCCCTGGGAAAAACTCCAAACCAGGTATCAAAGGACAGCTGTTTTCCTCCAGATGTTTCTGGAGATAGCTATGTACATTCTAAATTGTCAAAACATGAACAGGGTTTTTAAGACATAAAATACCTCCTTTATGACTCAATTTTGAATTAATTTCTTTTAGCATTTAGAATAAAAGGAAGAACAGATGGTGAAGACTTAGTTTAAAGTGAGGGCCATTAAAATCATCTTTGCTGGCAAGAGACTGTTTTCTATAACAGGGGATTCATGAGCCATAAGAGCTTAAATAAGATTCAGGAAATGCTCCATATAGTAAGGGAATAAGTGTTGTTATTGCTAAATTTAGTAGAGTAAAGATCCTCTAGGTATATGCTAAATATGTTCACGATTTCTATGTTATTTTTGAATACTACAGAGAGATGAGGTGAGACTGTCTAGAATAATAGAAAAGGCATATCCAGAATCATAACATTGTTTTCTTGAAAGTATGCTTCACATATATGAAAATTTGTCCATAGCTTTTGCTCTCTGTCATTCCATCTTATGTTTTTGTTGTGGAGTGATTTTAGTTGTGTCTAACTTTTTGTGACCCCCATTTGGGGTTCTCTAGGCAAAAACACTGAAGTCATTTGCCATTTCCTTCTCCAGATCATTTTATAGATGAGGAAACTGAGGCAAACAGGATTAAATGGCTTGCCCATGGTCACACAGCTAGTTAGTGTCAGAGGCCAGGGTTGAACTCAGGTCTTTTCGGGTTCCAGCCTCAGTATTCTAGCCACTGCACCACTTCTATGCTCAGTAAGACACAGAACTAATGAAAGGTAAACTTAGGTCTATAAGGCAAATATGAGTCTGTATATATAGATATACTTGAATTTTCTTCACGTACCAAAATATAGCCATAACTCGAAAAATGAGAATTATTATGTGGGAGGAATCATGAGATTACTTTCCTCCACCACCACCACCACCACCACCCCCCAAAAAAAGATCTGAAAATTTTACAAAATGCATTGTTATTGGGGGGAAATGACCAGTGGCTGTTGTCTCAATTTATAACATTTCAAGTTAATGAAATCTAGCTAGATATGAGTATAAAAAATCGTTTAGAAATTTTCATTTCCTCAATTAGCCAACATACATATACGGATATACGTATATGTGTGTGTGTATTGTATTATATATATAATACAATACACATTGTATTATATATAATACAATACACATTGTATTATATATATAATACAATACACACACACACACACACACACACAGAATGGATAGAGTGTCTGGTCTATTGTCAGGAAGGCTCCTGAGTTCAGATCCAGTCTCAGATACTTACTAGCCATTTAATCCTGTTTGCCTCACTTTCCTCATCTATAAAATGATCTGGAGAAGGAAATGGCAAGCCACTCCAATATCTTTGCCAAGAAAACCCCAAATGGGGTCACAGAGAATCAGACATGACTGAAAAAAAATCAAGATAATAGAAGATTGTGGAATATAAAATATAATAGATATGTAAAAGATTAAAATATGATAAAATATTATAGTGGGGTCTACCTTTTATTTTAACAGCATTGTTTATTTTAAAGCCAATATATGTGTATATCCATACTTATATGCACATATGTACACAATCATTGCACATGTCATACAGCATGGCATGAAGACTGCAGCTGCTGAAACTGCAAGTGCTGAGTCAGCCATTTTGGGCTATCAGATTTTGACAATGGCCATAGCCTTATTGATAACACCCAGTGAGAAAACGATTGTTAGTGATGATAATGGAGCCAGAGTTTGATGAAAAGGGTTGGGGTTGGGCCCAGTAATAATAGCTAAGGCATAAAGTTTGAACCTTTTTATTGCTTGGCTGACCCCAATTACATCTCAAGACAAATAACACCCTTTACTCAAACACCTGGTACCAAATGCAGCCACTTCAAATTTCTCCCTCCTGGGAGCCTATAATCATTTCTGGACTCTTCAAACAATGGACGTTAATTGTCAGCCTTTGATTTGATGTGCTGGACATCTCTGAAGTTGAGGGATTTAAAAAAAATGTTTGGTTTATTGAGAAGCACTTAAAAATGCTACTTCTAACTAGCACTTTGTGGAAATGAAAAATTGCATTGCAAGCCAAACTGGAGATGATAGGATGAGGAGTGGGCAATGGGAAACCTTGATTGGCTATGCCTGCAAAAAGCAGCATGTTCTATATAAATGCATGGATTTCTAAATTATTCTAAAGCAGAATGTTAACTGTTTTCATTACAAAAATGAAGAAAATATTTTGGGAATGAGATAAATGGTTGGGATGGAATAATATTAAAGCATTTGGACGGTCTAAAGTTGCTTTCTGAAAAAAAAAAACACCAAGAAAACCAAATATACAACATTCTGGCCCTTTTCAGAAAGGGATCCCCTGAGGTCCTTGTCTTAATTTATAACATTTCATGTCAATAAAAACCATCTAATTATAGATAAGAAAAAATTTCTTAGTAAGGACATATCTTCCGTCAACCAGCCAAATCAAGTTAGTCTTTTGAATCTTTCACAAAATATTTAGTCAAAGTTTGAAAAGATGCCAAATGTATATCTTGTACTCATATGTATATGTATCTATATATGTCTACATGCATATGTCTATTTGCAGACATAGAGATAATACTGTGTATTGTTATCTTGGCTATATTAGTACTGTTACAAAATGAATGTATCTTTTTTTTTCAGATAGGAATAATGAGTTACCTACTTCCATATTTTATTGTCCCTTTAACAGAGAAGTGCTAAAGTTTTTTTTCATACCTCTTTAGACTTGTGGACGATTATATCTGCCAGGTCTTTTTCTTACAATTGATGACAATACATTCTTTCCTTATGGCATAGCTACAGTTTTTTTCTGTCTGAAATTGCCACAGCTACAGGAAGGACTTGGTTGTGCTTTAAAATTTCCTGCATCTTTCATTTTTCCAATCTATCATCCACATAGCTGCCAAATTGATACTCCTAAAATGCAGATTTCACAATATCATTCCCTTGTTCAAGAATTATTAGTTGTTATCCATTTTGAAGAATAAAATAGGGGCAGCTAGGTGGCACAGTGGATAGAGCACTGGCCCTGGAATCAGGAGTACCTGAGTTCAAATCCAGCCTCAGACACTTAATACTTACTAGCTGTGTGACCCTGGGCAAGTCACTTAACCCCAATTGCCTCACTAAAAAAATAAAATAAAATAAAATAATATATAAACTCCTTGGTTGGAAATTTGAAACCCTTCACAATCTGCATCCAGCCTTCCCTTTCAGATTGCAGTTATCCCTTCCACATCAGGGGCATTAGGGGCCTGGCACCCTGCAATCTGGAAAATCTGGGTAAAATTTTTTGGCCCTCCCTTCATACCGGAAAATAAGTCTGAATTTTTTTTCTTTTTCTTTTATGAGGTATATACAATACCTAATTATGAAAGTTGGGTTAAGAATTTGGTCACAATCTCTGTGTTATCTGCTAGCCTTCAACTGCTATCGGGGGCATCTACAGAACTCCCCCCAAAATCCCATTTAATTTCTTAAGCCAACCTGTGATATATCAAAACTATGATGTGGAAAGTTGTGATGTGGAAGGGATAACTATTGTATTAGACTCCCCCTTATGTACTCTACACTCCATCCAAAGAAGTCTTTCTTCTGTTGCCTGTATGTGTTATGTGATATTCCACTTCGCACCCCCTATAGTATTGCACAGACTGATCCTCATGCCTCTAATGCTCTTTCTCAACCTCTGCCTCTAGAATACCCTATAACCCTTACATTTTCAGCTCAAGTACCACTTACTTTCCTAATTCCTTCATTTATTTATTTATTTATTATTTTTTTTTTTTTGCTGAGGCAATTGGGGTTAAGTGACTTGCCCAGGGTCACACAACTCAGGTCCTCCTGACTCCAGGGCTGGTGCTCTACCCACTGCGCCACCTAGCTGCCTCCCTAATTCCTTCATTTTTACACCCTCCACAGTGTGCTTATTATTTATGTATCTTAAATGTACTTTTCCATGAATGTGTTATGTCCCTTTGGTAGAATGTAAGGACCTTGAGGTCAGGGACTGCCTCACTTTTGTATTTATATTCCCAGGACCTAGCAAGTGCCTGCCACATGGTAAATGATTGATAAAATGCATGTTGACAAATGCTGTAAAACATTAGAGGAATAACCAAGGGGGCATAAATCAAAATATTCACAGTAGTACTCTGTAGTAGCAAAGAACTGGAAACAGTGGGAAATGGGTAACAAAACATCATATGAGAATGTAATGGAATTACATTACTTACTTCAGAGTAAGAAATGAAGAGTTCAGAGAACTGGGGGAAGACTTGTATGAATGGATGAAGAGTAAAATAAGCAGAACCAAGACTACAATATGACCAATGATTGCAACTATATGAATGATCACTAAAAGGAAATTGAACTGAAAAACCAGGAAATGAAACATACTTCTCCCTTTTTAAACAAAGGAGCAGGAGGATGCTTGGATAGAATGTTAAGTATGTTGTCAGATGTGGTCATTTTAGCAGATGATTTGCTCCATTCTTTGTCACAAGGGAAAGTTTGATCTGGAAGGGCATTGTAGAATTGATTGATTTAAAAACAAAAATCATCAATAAAGCACATTAAATAAAGAAATTGATATATTATGTGTACATATGAATATAATCAAAGGAAACTGGGATAGACTACTCTTACTGTGATATATTTGTGCTCTCTTACCTAGAAGTAGAGGAGACATCAGACGAGATAGATAGCCTCTCAAAGTAGCTCTTAGTCACATCATGATACAAATTAAATAAAAGGGAAAGGAGAAAGGGGGAGTCTGTCACAGAAAGAGTAAAAAAGAAATAGCACAGAGGGGAAAAAATGTAGTGATTTGGAGCACATGGGTCTGCAAGCCAGCCAGCCAGTCAATCAATCAGTCAATAATCATTTATGAACTACTTACCATGTGCCAGGCATTATGCTAAGTGCTAAGGATATGAAGAAAAGATACAAAAGATAGATATGTTAAGCAATTTTCCCTATTATACCTCTTTGAATTAAAGCTTTAACAGCTTTTCTCAGCCTGATGATGTGTGAGTAATAATGGCATGCAAATAAAAATATTATTTTTAACATTCAAGAAAAGAAGGTATCAATGTCCTGCATGTCTAGTAATACAAGGATAAACCTTAAAGCTAAATTCAAGTATGGGAAAAGACAGCATCAAGTTCAACCAGGTATTCAAAAATCACCAGATTCTTATCTCTTTAAGGAGGAGAACTGCCTCTGTGATCCTATCCTGATTCTAGCTGGTTGATTACATAAGGGAACTTCACGAAAACTCCTGATTTTCACCAGTAATATTGCTGACCTTGGTTTAGCATTCCAGACTCTTCTTTTCTGTGTCTTAACTTTGCTTCAGCAGCCTGATACTGATCTCCTATGTTTCTTGCTTCCTCTTCTCTTTGTTTCTCATCTGATTACTAAAAGTTTCCTGAATTGTGTGACCTTGGACATATCATTGGATTTTCTTGTATATGTAGTGAGATTTCCTTGCATATCAGTTTTCTCATCCATAAAATGAAGGACTTGGATTATCATTAGAGTGATATTCATTCTATGATTCTATGACTGCTCCCTTTGATTGGTGATTTGGTTAGGCATTCATATCCCTAGAACTTTGAACATGGGGTCCTCAACTTCAAACTAGCTTCTCAGCAGGAAAAGCCTAAGTTCCTTTTTTTGGACCATAGGTATGTAAAAGACCATAATGGATCCATTCAGTGGTAGTTGTTCTTGCTGTTGTTGTTTTCTTAATGGTAGAATTATGAAAACACCAGGAGAGTAAACCAATACAAACTTAGGGGAATAATATAAAGGTCTGTCTTCTTTCTTCAGAAACGCTGTCCATGTTATAAGCTAGTAGCAGGTAGAGCCCAATAACTAGAAGGAGTATGAATATATGGTCATTGACTATAGTCACTCCCACCACAGCCACCATTTTCTATTAGTATACGTACTTCATGGTGTTTCATGATCTTGGTTTTGTAGCTTAGTCTCTTTGAATGAACTCTAATTCTCAAATGATAATTTCATGTAGTTGAATTTGATTATATACAGAGAAACATATATATGTGTGTGTATGTATATACACATACAGACATATATTATGTAAAGCACTTTGCAAATGTTAAAGTATCAAATAAATGTTAGCCATTATTATTAACAATTATTAAGGCCCAGTAGGATTATGGTATTTCCAGAGTTGAAAGGATACAAAGAGCTTGTATAAGCCCCTCGTTTTAGAAGTGGGGAAACTGAAGCCCAGTGAGAAGTGACTTGCCCATAATGTTTGTCAAAGATGAGAGAAACTGTCAAGTCAGCAAACATTTATCAAATGCTTACTATGTGCCAGGCATTGTGCTAAGCCCTGAGAATACAAAGAAAGGCAAAAATAGTACCTCCCTTCAGGGAATCTACAGTCTAATGGGAGAGACATGTACAAAAAAAATATGTGTACATATGCATGTGTGTATATGTAAGCATACATACATATATGAATGCACACATATATATAAATGCACACTTGTATATATGTATGTGTGTGTGTGTATATATATATATACACTTTAAGCTTTAAAATGGCTTAAATTACTTTAAAAGGATTGCTCTTATACACATTTCTGTGTACAAAAATCTACAGAGCCCAAAGAGAGGTTGTTTTAATGAATCTGATCTTTAGAAGGCTGAAAAAAAGATTGATAAGCATTTTCTTTTGATAACATTTCCATCTGGTGTGTACTCAAGCAATAAGTCAAAACATATATATGAGATACCCTTAGAGGAAAGGCACTAACCTTAAGGAGGATGTTAAAAAGCTTCTTGGAAAATGTAGGGGGGCAGCTAGGTGGCACAGTGGATAGAGCACTGGCCCTGGAGTCAGGAGTACCTGAGTTCAAATCCAGCCTCAGACATTTGACACTTACTAGCTGTGTGACCCTGGGCAAGTCACTTTAACCCCAATTGCCTCACCAAAAAAAAAAAAAAATGCAGGATTTTATTTTTATTTTTTGTGGGGCAATGAGGGTTAAGTGACTTGCCCAGGGTCACACAGCTAGTGTCAAGTGTCTGAGGCTGGATTTGAACTCAGGTCCTCCTGAATCCAGGGCTAATGCTTTATCCACTGTGCCACTTAGTTGCCCCCAAAATGCAGGATTTTAGCTAAGACTTGATAGCAGCCGGTAAGAAGTGAGAAAAGAGAGAATTCCTAGAATAAAGGTCAGTCAGTGAAAATGCATGGAGTTGGAAGGTTGGCAGTCTTGTCAACAAATCTGAGTGACTGTTTACCTTTCACTTTACCCTTTGTTCCAGTTATGTAAAGGTAGGTTGGTGTGGTTGATAAAGGGATGGATTAGAAGTCAGGAAGACTTTGAATTTGAATTCTACCTCTCATTTTTGTTAGCTGGGTGACCACAGGCAAGTCATTTAAACTCTTTGATCTTTGGGTTTTTTTAATTCATAAAATGGGCTAATAGTAGTTTCTACCTTGCAGGGTTGCTATGAACTCAAATATAAACATATGTATAAAATTCTTCACAAATTTTGAAGGACTATAAAATGTCAGTTATTCGTATTATTATCTAGGGAGTTCAGTGATATAGAGAACTGAGCTTGGAATAAAGAATACCTGATAGGGGCAGCTAGATGGCACAGTGGATAAAGGACCAGCCCTGGATCCAGGAGTACCTGAGTTCAAATCTGGCCTCAGACACTTGACACGTACTAGGTGTGTGACCCTGGGCAAGTCATTTAATCCTCATTGCCCCGCAAAAAAAAAAAAGTCACTAAGAATACCTGACCTTAAATCCTGCCTCAGACATTTACTATCTGTGTGACCATGGGCAAGTCACTTAACTTCCATTTTCTCATCTGTAAAATTGAGATAACAATAGTATCTATCTCACAGGGTTGTTGTTGTGGGGATAAAATGAGATAAAATATATACACCTTAAACTACTATATAAATGCTAGCTATTAGTTAGGTATCAAAATCTTAGTGTCTTCCCCAATGTGAGCTTTAAAATGGCTTAAATTACTTTAAAAGGATTGCTCTTATACACATTTCTGTGTACAAGAATCTACAGAGCCCAAAGAGAGGTTGTTTTAATGAATCTGATCTTTAGAAGGCTGGAAAAAAGATCGATAAGCATTTTCTTTTGATAACATTTCCATCTGGTGTGTACTCAAGCAATAAGTCAAAACACCAAGAAAACTAGGACTCCTAATGGAAAGGCAGACAGATTATAAAATTCCAATGTGTTAATGTGAACTTATGATATGGAGATAACTTGTCAGAAAAATAATCATCTTCCTAAATCATAATTTCTACATCAGCACAGAATCACAGAAGCTAGAATTGGAAGGAACTTCCTCATTCAGTTCCTATCCTGATAAGAAAACCACCTGCCGCATCTTAGGCAAGTAGACATCGAGCCTTTGCCTAAAGACCTGCAGTGGGGATGGAACTGCTGCAGCAACTCCTGAAGGAAGTGTATAGCTCTTAGTGATAGAAACATTTTTTAATGGCTAGCAAGCCTAAATCTACCTCTTTGCATACTGGTCCTAGTTCTGTCCTTTGGAGTCAAGCAAGACAAACTTAATCCATATTCCAAATAATATTCCTTTAAATACTTGAAGGAACCTGTATGTGGGCTAAGAAGCAACTGTTAGAACTGAACATGGAACAATGGATTAAGACTGGAAAAGGAGGAGCAGCTAGGTGGCGCAGTGGATAGAGCACCAGCCCTGGAGTCAGGAGTACCTGAGTTCAAATCTGGCCTCAGACACTTAACACTTACTAGCTGTGTGACCCTGGGCAAGTCACTTAACCCCAATTGCCTCATTAAAAAAAAAAAGACTGGAAAAGGAATATAATGATACTGTCACCTTATTTATTTAACTTATATGCAGAGTGCATCATACAAAATTCCAGGCTGCATGAATCAAAAAACAGAATTTAAGTTGGTGAAAGAAATATCAATAATCTCAGCTATGCAGATGATACCACTCTGATGGTAGAAAGTGAAGAGGAATTAAGAAGCTTCTTGATGAGAGTGAAAGAGGAAAGTGTAAAAGCTGGCTTGAAGCTTACCATCAAAAAAAACTAAAATCTTGGCAATTGGTCCCATCACTTCCTGGCAAATAGAAAGAAAATAAATGGAAGCCATATCAGATTGTATATGCTTGGGCTCAAAGATCACTGCAGATGGCAACTGCAGCCTTGAAATGAAAAGATGCTTGCTCCTTGGAAGGAAAGCTATAGCAAATCTGGACAGCATACTAAAAAGCAGAGACATCACCTTGCTGACAAGACTGTGGTTTTTCTAGTAGCAATATATGGCTGAGAGTTGAGTACCGCAGAATCGGTGCCTTTAAATTATCATGTTGGAGAAGACTTTTGAGAATCTCTTGGACAGCAAGGAGATCAAATCAGTCAATATTTAAAAGAATTTATTGAGACTATTTACTGGAAGGTCAAATATTGAGACTGAAGCTTAAATACTTCTACCCCACCTAATGAGAAGACAAGACTCATTGGAAGGGATCCTGATGTTGGAAGAGATTGAAGGCAAAAGAAAAAGGGGATGGCAGAAGATGAGATGGATAGATAATATCGTGGAAGCAATGAACATGAACTTGGACTGACTTCAGGAGATAGTGGAGGACAGAAGGGCCTGGTGTTCCTGTGGTCCATGTGGTAACAAAGAATCAGACATAACTGAATGACTAAACAGCAACAATACTTGAAGACAATTACACTCCCCACCTCCACCCTGAGGCTTTCCTTTTCTAGGTAAACTTGCCAAATTTCTCCTCAAATGGCATGATCTGGAGGCCCATCACCATCCAGGCTTCTCTTTCTTTAGTCATCTTCCAGAGCATCAATACCCTCATTAAAATGTGGTGTACAGAAAGCAATACAACATTCCAGATCAGTGTGGCTGGGGGAAGGGAGGAGGCATGGCAGAAGAAGGAAGGGGAATAAGCATCTATTAAACACCTAATATATGTCAGGCAATGTGCTCAGCACTTTGCTAATATTATCTCATTTGAACCTCACCACAGATCTGGGAGATAGGTGCTGTTAATATCCCTATTTACTGTTGAGAAAACTGAGGCAGGCAAAGTTTAAGTAACTTGCCCTGGGCTACTCACTAATAAGTGTCTGAGGCTGAATTTGAACTTTGGCTTTCCTAACTCCAGGCCCAGAGAACTATTTTCATGGTCTCTGCAGAATACAGCAGGACTATCAACTCCCCAGTCCTGGGAACAGTTTTCTTGACTTGCCATATCATACCATCAATTTTTACTGAATTTGTAGGGGACTAAAACCCTCAGTGACTCTTCAGTGAAACTACTGCCTAGCTGCCTCTCTCTTAATTTATATATGTGATGTTTATTTGTTGAACCCAAATGTAAGATTTTATATTTATCCCTTAAAAAAAAATCATTTAAATCAAATTAGCTTAACATTATAGCCTTTCAAGATCTTTTTGCATCCTGATTGTCATTCACCATATTACCTCATAGCTCTTTGTGACCAATGCTAGGTGGCACAGTGGAGAGAGCGCAGGGACTGGTGTCAGGAAGACCTGAATTCAAATCCAGTCTCAGATATTTACTAGCTGTGTGGCATTGGGCACATTGTTTAACCTTTGTCTTTCAGTTTTCCTATCTGAAAATGGGGTTTATAATAGTACCTTCCTCCTAGGGTTGTTGTGAGGATCAAATGAGATAATATTTATAAATTGTCTGGCACCAAGTAGGTGCTATATAAATGTTAGCTGCTATTATTATTGCTGTTATTATTATTTGGTAAGTATACCATCTATGACTTTATCCAAGTTATTAAACTATCCAATAGCACAGGGCCAAGTACATCTTCCTATGGAACTATAGTAGAGACCTTATTTCAAGTTAACATGAAGTCATAATTGACTCTTTTTTGGATCCCCCATACAACCACTTAAAAGTCTACTCTGCTGTCTTATCTCCTAACACACATCTACATCTTTTCTACAATAAAAGCAGGAGGGTTTTTTAGCCTATCATGACATATTCTTGAGAAAGCCATTCTGGTTTCTTGAGATCACCATTTCCTTTTCTATATGTTCACTGACTATATTTTAAAATATTATTAATAACATGCTTTAGAATTGTTGGGGCAGCTAGGTGGCACACGGAATAGAATGGCCAGCCTGGAGTTGGGAGGATGCATCTTCCTGATTTCAAATTTGTCCTCAGACACTTACTAGCTGTGTGACCCTGGGCAAGTCACTTAACTCTCTTTGCCTCAGTTTCCTCGTCTTTTAAAATTATCTCAGAAGGAAATGGCAAACTACTCTAGTATCTCTATCAAGAAAACCCCAAATAGGGTCATAAAGAGTTAGACACAACTGAAATGACTGAACAACAACAAATTAACATTTTATAAGGAATTTAAGTCAAGTACCTTGGCATATAGTTTAAAAATTACATTCTCTTGCCTTTTTTAAAAAATTAGGATAGTTGTTCTTCTCCAGTCCTGTAGTTCTTCTCTTGTTTCCATGATCTTTAAAAGACTACTAATATTGACTTGCAATCACATTCCAGTTCCTCTTATATTCTGGGATAGGGTTCATCTCACTCCAGTGACTTAAACACTTCAAGCATAGCTAAATGTTCTCTTACTATCTCCCTATTTATCTATCCCGAGTCTCTTCCTACCTATCCACATTTATTTTTGTTCATTTTTAAGAGTTTCTTATCTTCTCTTGTTTACCTTTTCCTATAATATTTTAGCCCATGGTTTTCCTTTACCTAAACCCCTCCAGTCTTTTATAGTAGATTGTTCCCACTATCATTCTCTCTTTCTATCTATAATCTTCAATTTCTGGTTCTTTCTCTGCTGCTTACAAACATGCCTGGCTACCCTATTATTTAAAAAACACCCACTAGATTCTACCATTCCAGCTGTGCTCTCCCTTTCTCAGTCTAACCTTGAAAAAGCTATCTCATATTCATTGGCTTCACTTACCCTCCCCTCACTCTCTTCTAAATCCTCTGTTAACAATCAACTAAATTTACTTTTTCCAAACTTACCAGTTATATCTTAATTGGAAAACAGAATGACCTTTTCTCAGAATTCAAACTTCTTGATCTCTCTGAAGCATCTGACTCTATTAACCACCCTTTTCCCTGAATATATGTGCAAGCTCCCTCTCTCTCTCTCTCTCTCTTTCTGTTTTCATGACACTGCTATCTCTTGTTTCTCCTCTTACTTGTTTGACTGCTGCTTCTCAGCCTCTTTTGCTGCATGAAACACAGGGGGGGAGTGTAAGAATCAGTGTGCCACCCCTCTGCTGAGAAAGACATTGTGAGAACCAGGGCAGCGCAGCCCTGAGGAGAAAGCATGTGACTAGTGTCTAGAAGTTACATATATTCATAGAACCGCCTGTAAGTCATGTCAATCAATGCTACCAGCCAATTAGCTTGGAACTGTCAGTGGGGACCATGCCTGGTGGGTCCACAGGGAGCTTCCAAGCTCGAGGCGCACTGAGGGAAGGCATTAGAATTAAAAAGGATGTCTCTCATCTATCCTCTTCTCTACTCCTACACTGTCACCACTGCCTAATTCAGGCCCTATTGTGTTGACTATGGTGGCTATCATGTGATCATGGAGTTTCAGTTGTAAGATGCCTTAGAAGACTCTAGTCCAACCCCCTTATTTTACAAATGGGGAGTCTTATCTCTCTCTCTCTCTCTCTCTCTCTCTCTCTCTCTCTCTCTCTCTCTCTCTCTCTCTCTCTTTCTCTCTCTCTCCCCGCCCCCTTCTCAATATTAATCTAACCTGTTACAGAAGGGGATAGATGCAAGAAATAGTGCAGAACTAAAATTGATATAATCTGGCAAGTGAATGAATGGAAGGGAGAGAGGAAAGTAAAGAATCAAAAATAGTGTAGTATTTTAAAAAGTTTGAGAGACATAGTTTCTAGGTAATTTAAGCATTTTTATTAATAAGACCAGCATGCTTTTTAAATAAAAGGATGGTCATTTGGCCATCTCTCTTAAGCCAAAGACCCCCAGGGGGTTAAGTCTCTCTCTCTCTCTCTCTCTCTCTCTCTCTCTCTCTCTCTCTCTCTCTCTCTCTCTCTCTCTCTCTCTCTCTCTCTGAAGGGTAGGCTCACAGTTTATATACCCTTGGAAGATCCGGTGTTCTGGGCATGGCAATGAACTCTGAATGGTCAATAATTAATGAAAAAATTAATATTACAATGAGAGGGTGGGCTGTATTACAATGAGGGTCTTGGGGTCCTACCCAAAGCTTGGTCCAAAACAACTAATTTCCTTGTCAGCTGTCTGACAAAAGGGAGAAGCAACACTTTCCCAGACTTATCTGAGTAAACACAATGAGCAGGAATGTACCTATTAGCTTAAACTTAGAATTCCTTTTACTTTCTGATTAGATCTTGGCCTGGGTAAATCTGTTTTGTTTTGTTTTGTTTGCTGGGAGTTAAGTGAGTTGAGAGTTAAGTGACTTGCCCAGGGTCACACAGATAGTGTCAAGTGTCTAAGGCTAGATTTGAACTCAGGTCCTCCTGAATCCAGGGCCAGTGTTTTATCCACTGTCCCACCTAACTGCCCCCCTGGGTAAATCTTTAAAAGAGATTTCCCACAGTCATTGATCTTTGGATGAGGAAGTAGAAAAGGGAAAAAAAACACCTTGGTTTTGATTGAATAATTAGTTATTAATACAAGAGAGAAATAATCATTTCTCATAATAGGGCAGACGTTTCAAGCCTGGGTGACTGGGAAGATGCCAGTGTTGTAAACAAAAATAAAGATGTCATGAAAGAGATGGGTTTTGAGAGGAATTCAAAATTCAGAAAAATTCAATTTGGGACATGATGGGTTGGAAATATCAACATATTATCCAGTTGATACTATCTAACAGGTCTAGAACTCTTGGGAAAAGATAGAGATGAAAATACAGATAGGGGAAGGGAGTTATCTGCATGGAGGTGATAAAACTAAGAAAATGGATGAGAAAGAAAAAAATAATGGGAACAAAAACAATTGATTATGTATTTGAGTATAAAGTCAATAAATATGTGTTAAAAATCTACTAAATTTAAAGTTTTGCCCTAAGAATGGACCATTGGGGGTGAGAGGGAGTTATAAAACTTAGCTAGAACAGCTTCTTTGTCCTCATTGAGTACAGGAGGCACACATGTGAAGGAACAGTCTCTGAACATTTTTGGAGATGGCAAACAATTTCCAAGGCATAGTCCTGTGTTATGTAAACACAAAGTTAGATAAACAGAATGATCAGGATGAAGCTTGGTACTCATGAGAAATAAATGATGTTGGCATCAAGGGCAAAGCATTTAGAGAAGGATGCGAAGGTCAAAAAAACCTCCTAGCTGAGAAGGCCTTTTGTCTGTCGTGCTAGAGTGCCACTTGATCCCCAGCTGCTCCTGGGTGTTCTATCAGGAGTTTTGCCCAGAAATACAATTTTTACTTTTGAGGAGGGCTTTTTTGTTTGTTTGTTTGTTTAAAGTCTAACATATATACCCTTGTCATCTCTCCTCTTGGAGTGTCTGGGTTCAATGATCGCAACATTTTCTAAATATTTTCTACATATATGTAATCTTAGAGCCCACTTTAGGCTTCATTTGTTGCAAAACATAGCATCCACTTCTCTTCAAAGTTAGAACTCACAGTAACCATATTCTGTAGGCTGAACTTTGCTCCAGAAACAAGCACAACAGATGATAAGGGGGTGTCTTCTCCCTGGTGCATTAGCAATATGGTAAACATTTAAGGAAACATTCTCAGATTCTGCTTAGCATGAATTCACATTGTCCACAAAGAAGCATTCTCCTCTCTCAAAGTCTCCCTGGCCTTGTCCACTTGCCAATCAAAAGATATCGTTAAGACACTAAAACTCGTGGTCAGGACTTCTAGTTTCCAGAGATTCTACCAGGTAAGTATGGTAAGACCAATGCCAGCTTTTGTTTTGGTCCTGGTGCTTTGTGCATCACTGCTCTGGATGTTCAGCTTGCATCTACACATACAGATGAGAGGAACTAATTTGTCTGGTGGTATAGATTATTTGACTTTTCTTGTTCTTTTGATGAAGTTGATCAGTCAAATGATCAGTCAAAACAGTTGAATCTATTCATACCTTTTCTATATAGGAATGTTCCCAATAGCATTGTTGAATGTATAAATGAGTATTTATTAAGCACTTACTATGTGCCAGGCACTAGATTAAATGCTAGAAAGACAAAAACAAAAGGAAGAGGGGGCAGCTAGGTGGTGCAGTGGATAAAGCACTGGCCCTGGGTTCAGAAGGACCTGAGATAAAATCCAGCCTCAGATACTTGACACTTATTAGTTGGGTGACCCTGGGCAAGTCACTTAACCCTCATTGCCCTGCAAAAAAAAAAAAAAAAAAAAAGGAACAGTCCCTATCCTTACAACAGTTATAGGGGAGTAGTAACTATGGAATAGAGTTTTGGTCTGGGGGTCACAAAGAATGACCAGTTGACTCATAGGGTAGCAAATTGACCCACAGTTTCCATGAGCAATGGTAACATTTATTTGATTGCTGTAAACAGAGGAGGAAGTGGAGAAGGGGGAACAAGAGGAGTGCTTTGACAGCATGCCAGATAGCAAGATGGTCTACAGGGATGTCAGGATAGGGTATGAAGCATGCTGATCTTTGATGGGCTAGTTATTATTATGAGCTAGGTGAGTTTGTACTCACTAATAATAGGAATAATATGGTTCCTTAAGTTTTACAAAATGCTTCACAAATGTCATTTCATTTTATCCTCACAATAACCCTGAGAGGAAACTGCTATTATGTTGCCATTTTACAGATGAAGAAACTGAGGAAGACAGATTGAGTGACTTGCCCAGGGTCACATAGGTATTAAGTGTCAGAGGCAGGATTTGAATTTAGGTCTTCTTGACTCCAGGCCTCTATACACTGTACCATCTAACTGCCTCATTTGTCAAGCAAGACATTTCAGCCGTAGGACACAACATTTTCCTAACCAATATCTTTTCACAATAATTTGGCTAATGTATTTTAACCATACCATAAGATCAACAAAGTTCCTTTGTAATATCTCTTGGCCAAGACTAACAAATTAATGTAACACTACCTGCTCTGCTCATTGTGCTACAATTCCCCCTCTTACAGCCTCTGGTTTCTGAAAAATCCTGTTTTAAATAACATAGTATAAATTTTAGCCACCTGTGAACATATGTTCTCACTTGCAATGTTATTTCTTTGCATATAACTAATCAAGTAATCCATGTTTTCATGGAAGCTAATCTAGTGACTAGGCTGTCAAATCTTACCTCAAACACTAGCTGTGTTATCCTATGCAATTCATTTCAGTGCCTCAGTTTCCTCATCTGTGAAATTAGGGGTCTTCTGAAGTCCTTTCCAACTTTAAATCTATGTGAACCTATGATCTTAGGAGCTTGTGAATATATCTGCCTGCAGCCACAGTGCCAAGATTTAATTAATGTCTTCTGTCATTTCAGAAGGATAGAGAATAGGTCATTTCTATGAAGTCACCTCATTTGGGTGATTTGTGCTTCTTTCTATAGTTAATCTAGTTTATTTATCTTTGTGCGCATGGCCTTTCCTGAGAGAATATGGGCAAAAGGTGTTAACACATAAGAAGCACTAGAACATGGTTGTTGTCGTCATTGTCTTGTTGTCATTGTCATTGTTATTAATTATTATTATTAAGTCTCTTGCTCATTAATGCTGAGGTAGCCTGGGAAGGGCTCCGAATTGAGATAACATATTTAAAGTTCCAGAGATCTGAATTCTAGTCCCTATTCAATGACCAGGGTTTAGTCACAATCTCTCTGGGCCTAAGGTTTCTCATCTGAGATATGAATGAGCAAGAATGAATCAGCAATGGGGGCAGCTAGGTGGCCCAGTGGATAAGAGCACCGGCCCTGGAGTCAGGAGTACCTGAGTTCAAATCCGGCCTCAGACACTTAACACACACTTACTAGCTGTGTGACCCTGAGTAAGTCACTTAACCCCAATTGCCTCACTAAAAAAAAAAAAAGAATGAATCAGCAAGCATTGATTAAATTCCTACCATGTGCCAAGCTCTGTGTTAAGTGCCGAGGACATAAATACAAAAATTAGAACTTCCCTGCAATTAAAGAGCTTATATTCTAGTAGCTAGGTAGCTAGGGCAGAAGTTTTAGCCTGAGGAAGTCCCAAGAATGGCAGGTAAGTGGCTCCATGGGACAGCTAATTGCCTTGCTCTTTTTTTGTTTTTTGTTTTTTGGTTGTTGTTTTTTTTCGGGGGGGTGGGGTGAGGCAATGAGGGTTAAGTGACTTGCCCAGGGTCACACAGCTAGTAAGTGTCAAGTATCTGAGTCCAGATTTGAACTCAGGTCCTCCTGAATCCAGGGCTGGTGCTTTATCCACTTCTCCACCTAGCTGCCCCACCTTGCTCTTTATGTACCAGAAGCATTGGCGCCTTTGGTTTAATTACTGTATCCAAATAAGGATATTGGATAATCTCTAACGTCTCTGAAACTATGACTCTACCTCACTACTCGCTAATCACATTTCACTGCTATGCCTCCTGACTACTGATGTCAACTTTTCAATATACTGATAATTAAATCATATGATACAGGGTGGACCAAAAGTCACGAAGAGGTTTCAATGTTTAATAACTCCTTGATTTTTTGTTTTAAATTTATAATACCATAACATCCTATACAGTATATATAGGAAATGAATTTATATCATGTGTGAAAAATCCAATCTGGTAAATAGGCAAAAAAATGAAGAAAAAATAATTTTCAAAAAGTTATTAAAACATCATGACTATTGGCCCACCCTATATTATTTGGTTTTCAAATATCATTTCTTTAAATTTTACAGAGAATGGAGAGAGGTTGAAATACATTTTTAGTAATGCAGCCAGTCCTAAGCCCTCTCTTTAAACTAGATTTCAGGTTAAAGAAGAACTTATTCTTTTTTTTAATAACAATAAACATTTTTATATAAAGTTTTGAGTTACAAATTCTATCTCACCTTCACTTCCTCCCCACCTGCCTCCCTGAGGCAGTAAGCAATCAGGTATAGGTTATACATGTGTAATTATGTAAAACATTGCCATACTGTCATTTTGCATAAGAAAACTCTAAGAAAAGAAAAATGAAAGTGAAAAATAGAATACTTTAATCTGTGTTCAATCAATATCAGTTCTTTCTTTGGAGGTGGATAGTATGCTTTATCATTAGTCCTTTGGGTTGGTCTTGGATCATTGTATTGCTGAGAATAGTCAAGTCATTCACAGTTCTTCATCAATCAGTATTGCTGTCTCTGTTCACAATGTTGTCCTGCTTCTGCTCACTTCACTATACATCAGTTCATACAAGTCTTTCCAGGCCTTTCTGAAATCATCCTGTTTGTCATTTCTTATAGCACAATAATATTCCATCACCATCATATACCACAGCTTGTTTAGCCATTCTCCAATTGATGGGCATCCCTTTGATCTCCAATTCTTAGCTACTACAGAAAGAGAAGCACTTACTCTTAAGTCAGATAATCTAGATTCAAATTCTGCCTTGGTACTTGTGTGACTTTGGGTAAGTCACAATGTCTCTAAGCATCCTAATAAACATAATTAGCATTTACATAGTGCCTACCATGTGCCAGGCACTGTGCTAAATGCTTTACAAATATTATCTTATATGATTCTCACAATAACCCTGGCAGATAGGGGCTATTATTATCTCCATTTTACAGCTGAAAAAATTGAGTCAGACAGGGGTTAAATGATTCGTCAAGAATCACACAGCTATGAAGTATCTGAAGTTGGATTTGAGCTCAGCTCTTCCCAACTCAAGGGCAGCCAAGTAGAGCAGTGGATAGAACACAGCTGTGGTATCAGAAGGACTGAGTTCAAATGTGGCCTCAGATATTTACTAGCTGCTAGCTGTATCACCCTGAGGAAGTCACTTAACTCTGTTTGATTCAGTTCCTCATTTGTAAAAATAAGCTGTAAAAGGAAATGGCAAAATACTCCAGTATCTCTGCCAAGAAAATTCCAAATGATGTCGAGGTGAGTCAGATATGACTGAAATGACTCAACAACAATTTCCTGAATCAAGACCCCAGTGCTCTATGTACTTCAACACCTACCTGACTCTACTGGCTCATTTTCAAAATAGGGGGTTGGACTAGATGACTTCTGAGATCTTTTTCAGCTACAAATCTATGACTCTATTGTAAGAAATCCAAAGCAAATGATTTTTAAGACCCAAATAATACAAACACCATTTCAATTCAATTCAACAAATATTTATCAAATGCTAACTCTGTTTAAAAAAAAACCCTGTGCTAAGTATTGAGGATATAAAGATTAGAACAAAACATTCCTTGCTATTATTGGACAACAAGATGGTGTAAAGATAGCTCACTATACATAGTTAGGAAGAGCTTAGTTCAAATTCTACCTCAGATATTGTGTGACCTTGGGTGACCCACTTAACCTCTGACTCACTTTCCTCTTTTGTAAATGGAAATAACTACCTCAGAGGGTTGTTGTGAGAATGAAATGAAATTATATATGTGTGTCTATGTCTTTTTATGTTCTATAAAAATGATATTTTTTTTTACCAAGGGATTTATTTTGAACTGAGGCCTACATTCTCTCTCTTCATCTCTTCAGGCCTGAAGTAAATAGCTTCCTCTTTTGAATTCTCAAAGGTTATAGATTCATTGAAAGAAAGAAGGAAGGAAGTGGGGAAGGGAAGAAGGGAGAAGAAGAGGAAGAGAAAGAAGAAGGAAAGAGGAAGATATCTAAGACTTCAAACTTCATTTTCTCTAGCTCATCATACTAACATAAGAAATGGACTACCATCATAATATTATTTCTAGTCCAAGCATTAAATGAAAGGTTTGGAGATCATCTGTCCTTTAAATAAGTACAAAAGACCTTCAGTGAATTAATAGACCCAAAACAATATTAGTAATATTTTTAAGCTGAATGATCATTGGTATTGCCTTTCAGTGAATCCTAGATCACTCTCCTTTCTCTGTCATTTATTTTGTGATGCTGAAGGATTACACAGCATACTTCACTATGCATGTCAGAATCCATGAGTTTAATTAAAGTTATGATGTGAACAAAGAGTATCCATTAAACAAGAAAAATTTGGTCTTGGCAAGTGATATTTGCATCAATTTGCTTAATTAGATCAGTACTTTTAAAACAATTTGTAAAGCATAGGATTAAAGGCCTGAATTTCAAAGGATTTAGCAGAAGCCACAATCATGGTTTCAAACAAATCATCTGCAAGAAATTGTAGGCTGAAAATAGCAATTAGCAGCCCACAGGAAAAAAAAATTAATGGAGACCATTTCTATCAATTGAATAACCATGTATAATATGGTTTGGCTTGAATCACTGATAACTTAACCTTACTCAGATTTTGCAGAATACAGGCAAGCTGCTCCTATCACTTAGGGCAAAACCAGACTTCAAATAAAAATTAATCCCAGGTGCATACATATTATGAGTCATTTTAGATTTCTTTGTTGGGGGAAGGGAGGAAGGGAAGAATAGGAAGTTTGACAAAGCACTGATTGAGCACTGATCCTAGTGATTTATTTTTCTCATAAATAAGAAAACCTAATCAAAACTTATTAACCACATGACCCTAAGCAAATCACTTAAACGCACTCTGCCTCAGTTTCCCCATCTGTAAAATAACGAGAATAATAGCACCTACTTTACAAGGTTGTTGTATCAAATAAGTTAACATATGGAAAGTACTCTGTAAATGTTCATACCCCTGTATAAAGTCTAGGTGTTATTTAAGGTTGTTTGCTAGACTTATTGTGTCCTTAGTCTCTATCCTTAGGGGACCTTAGCATCATTAAGCTCACTAATAATAGATTTTGCAATTCATAAATAGTTGAGCAGGCAACCCTAACTGCCATCCTAGAAAACCACCTTGCCTCTCCTCAAAAAACAAAACAAGACAAACAAGCAAAAACACCCACTACTCTAACATGGTGAGGGAAACATTCCTTCCATGGCCTGAAATATATGCAGTCATATTTTATTATTTTATTTCATAAGTAATGGGGACACATCATTTCTCCCAAACTATGCATGAGAAGAATCTGGTATCACTGTGAATGGCTTCCATATTGTAACATGCTAAATCCTATTGCATAGCATTCTATTCACTGGAACTTCTTCCAGAAACAGCACTCCTAAGCTCTTCCAGATCAACAAAAATAGAGAGCTATCATCTGAACCTTTTAGTTTACTAAAAACACCTCCTGAAACATCAAAGAAATGCTGAATATTGTTTGGTGCATTTTTCTTTTTGTTTTAACTGTTTTTCAGTGTATTTTCGGGGGGCAGGGCAAAGAGGGTTAAGTGACTTGCTCAGGGTCACACAGCTAGTGTCAAGTGTCTGAGGCCAGATTTGAACTCGGGTCCTCCTGAATCCAGCACTGGTGCTTTATCCACTGTACCACCTACCTGCCCTCCAGTGTATTTTTAAAAATTAATATAGAGTATAGCTGATATATCAAATTGTCATTGTGGTCATTTTATTTTTTCCCCCTTTCAACTGACATTTTCAGAAAGGAAACAGGAAATCTTATTTGCAACACTAAAAAGTATTTTGTGAATTTTTGTTCCTTCCCACCCTGGGTGAGGCAGTCTATGCTTAATTTTAGGTACAGGCCCATTGTGCCCACTGATCAAGTCAGTGGTATACATACCACACCACTGGGATAGAGGACTCTGTCTACCAGTCTGACACTTTCAGGCTGGAAGGGCAGAGGCCATTCACAAGTCTACCCCACTGTTGACAAGTGTGGAAGCTTTAGCAGATCCTGGGTTCCTTAGATTGCCTGGTTCCCATCCGTACACAAACACTCCCTTAGACTCCCCTATTGATGCCAGATTTAGTGTTGACACCTGATCATCTTTAACCCTACAACTGCTCAGAACTCTTGCACTCAGGTGATCTTAGCCTTCTTAGCCACTAGTCTTAGCCTTCCTCTTAAGAAGGATTATAGGAATGTACATCACACCTGGCCATGGTTTATTCCTGTCCCACTCCATAGTGGCTCCTCTCTTTATCAGGCCTCTGACCCTATACACATTTCACTCAACACCTTTCTTCTTTTCTTGTTTTGATTTTTCTGGAGTCCCACCATCATTGATACAGCTGCCAATGGGAGCATGTTGTGATGTACCCATACCTTCTCATCCTGTCTCTAATGTGGCTTCCCATTAATCCCCCACAGTTGTCCATTGGAATTTTATAAATTAAAAACAACAAAATGTAATTGGAAGTTATGGAAATATGAATGCAATACTCACAATTTCCATAAATGAAATAAAAGGTTATAGTATTAAACAATTTTAGTTGTATGCATAGGATCAAACATTTAGAGCTGGAAAAGAATTTACAGCAAGGGTTGGTTCCTTCTTGACCTTCACTGTGTCATGGACCCTTTTTGCATTCTGGCAAAGCCTGTGAACCCCATTCCCAGAATGTTTTAAAATGTTTAAAATAAAATGCATAGGATGACAAAGGAAACTAGTTTTATATATATATATATGTGTGTGTGTGTGTGTGTGTGTGTGTGTGTGTGGCAATTGGGGTTAAGTGACTTGCCCAGGGTCAGTCACACAGCTAGTAAGTGTTAAGTGTCTGAGGCCAGATTTGAACTCAGGTCCTCCTGACTCCAGGGCCGGTGCTCTATCCACTGTGCCACCTAGCTGCCCGGAAACTAGTTATATTGAAGTACAGTTGTCTTTTTTTTTTAGGTTCACAAACCCTAGGTTAAGAAACCCTGCTAGAAGTTACTATCAAACCTCACTGTATGTATGAGATAACAGGACTAGAGCAGTGAAACAACTTGGTTAGGGTTACATGGAATTGAACTAAGGACCTTATGAATCCAAACCTGGTATTTTCTATGCTGTATCATGCTGCCTATAAACATGTCACTTTACAAATCAAGTTTAACTCTATTTCATCTAAAAGGGAAAGGCCATAATTTGAATTTCTCTCAGCTACTTGTTAGAAAATAATGATGATGGGGCAGCTAGATGGCGCAGTGGATAGAGCACCGGCCCTGGAGTCAGGAGTACCTGAGTTCAAATCCGACCTCAGACACTTAACAAATTCATTTGTGTGACCCTGGGCTAGTCACTTAACCCCAATTGCCTCACTAAAAAAAAAAAAAAGAAAGAAAAGAATGATGATAAGCTCATTTGGATCATCAGAATCTCTGGGGTTTTTTGTCAATGCATAGCAAGATATTTAATTAGGATTTTTACCCTTTTTCAGGTGGGCTACTAATACATGTTGTGGGGAAAATGGGGTAGGGGGTTTGGGATAGGGGTAGGGGTTTGGGGTCCTTAGGAATTCCTCTTTAAAGAATTACATCCTCTTGCACACAAATCCAATAGAATAAGATAATAGTTTATTTAGGGGCTGGGGAGGGGAAACCAAGAAAGAAATCCTTGGATTTCTTCTCATGGGGAGGAGGCATGGCACAGAACATGGCTCTGAGATACCTATCTCCTCAAGCACAAGACAGAAAGATACTTTTATAGAAGTCCCATGGTGGTCAGATGAGGTGATTGTCTAACTGTGGAAAGTTCCCCTATTGAGGGAGGACCATCCCCCACTGGTGGTGGCTGGGGGAATTGGGTGAGGGGTAGCTTCGGATCTCTCAAGTCATCTATCTCTCCTCCTCCAACACAAAGGCAGCAGCCACACCTAATCTTATCTCCCGAGGGGTGTGGGAGACTGGAATGAAGGGTGGTAGTCCTGGAGCTAACTCAGTCCTGATCAGGTTCTACTTATCTCTTTAGGTGTGTTTGTCCTTTGGTTTAGTTTCTCAAGGAAAAGATTCTTTGATGTACCCCAGAGAACTTCTGGGGTGCTAGGCCCTATAACATACTGATGAGAACCAGTATATATCTGATGTTTTGTTACACTAGCCACATATAGTATGTTCTAAATGAATGAATGAATGAATGAATGAATGAATGAATGGACAAACAGAAAGATAGCTAAATGGATAGATAGAGAGATGATAGAGCTAGAGGAAAGAGATAAAGATGATACAGATGGATGATATACATAGATGATACAGATGATATAGATATGATTGAAAGATGAAAGATGAAAGACTGATATGCTATGTAGATATGAGAGATAATAGATAAATGATAGATAGATGATAGGTGATAGATAGATAGATAGATAGATAGATAGATAGATAGATAGATAGATAGATAGATAGATAGATAGATAGATGGATGGATAGACAGATCGATCTAAATGAAACTAAATCTTCCAGAGGTCATGAGAGGGAGCTTTTGCCTTATCTTGCCAGGAATCAGGCCACCATAACATGACCTGATCTTATCTAAAATGTGCTAACTTCCCTTTTCTAGTCCTCCTTTATATATTTATTATCTTCCTTCATTTGAATGTAAGCTCCTTGAGGGAAGGGACTACCTTCCTTTTTTGTAATTGTATCCCCAGCCCTAAGTATTAGGCCTGCCAGGTAATAAATGCTTAATAATGTTTTCCATTTAGTCAGTCTGCATTATTTTATTTTAGCTAGTTTGGTTAATTTAGCTGCTATAAGCCCAGGCCTGGAGCTGCTTCTCTTTTGGCCTTGTAAAGGGAATCTTAGGATAGGTTCTCCAGTTAATTTTGCATGCAATTTGCAAGGCAAATATGAAGCACAATTGCATTTATCAGCTGCATCAAAATGATAGGATTTTTAAATGCCCTGAAACACATTACTGTTTTGCATTTGCTAATCAATAGAAATGTGTTGCACAAAGCTGAGATAAAAAGGTCTTTCAGGACCAGATGTGAGAACCACAGTGAAGGAGGGGCATTTGATGAAAATCCTAATGCATGGGACTTAACCTTATTTCCCCCCTACCCTGAATCTGTCTGAAGTTTTTGCCTTTGCTTTAAAGATCTATACCACTAGACTTATCTATTATCTGAACTATTTTAAATAACTGGCTTTTTCGGAGGGATTCTTTATTTAATCACAGAATGTTAAAGTTGAAAGGAATCAACTAATCTGACCCCTACTTGGACAAGAATCCTCTCTACAATTTACCCAACAAGTGATCATCCTGTCTTGTGGTTACATAGAATCTCCTTCTTTCTGAGTCAGTCCATTTTACTTTTTTGGATATCTCTCATTTTTAAGAAATGCTTCCTTACTTTAAGGCTAAATTTCCTCTTTAGCATCTTCTACCCATTACTCTCTAGTTCTGCCCTCTGGGATCTAAGAAGAATGATCGTTTGGACGATCATTCTTTCAACTACTTCAACCACTTCTCATGTGACATGATAGAGGCTTTTTGTTTATCCAGCAGACTGCCTCTGGATGCTATAGAGATTATCCAGCCTCAGATACTTCCTATCTATGTGACCTGGGGCACATAACTTAATGCTTGCCTGCCTCAGTTTCTTCAAGTGTTAAATGGGGATAATAAAAGCACCTACCTTCCAAAGTTGTTGTGAGAGTGTTAAGTCCCAAAATATATAAAAACCATGAGTTGAGGAGTAAAGCATCTTTAATTGAGATAACAGGATTAACAGGATAGCAAAGCTTCTACCCCGTAGGATGTCCAGTGGATTTCACAACCAAAAAGACCCATGAAAAAGTTTTTATAGTTGTAGGAGGAGAAGGGGAGGAGGCAGCATGAGGTAGCAAGGCCTGATCATAAGATCTCAGTGGCCCTTGGCAATGCAGGCAAGCAAAACTACTTCATTCTGGCTGTTTTGCCCTTTATGCCATGAAATCCTAATGGAAGGGGGCAAGGACACTAGAAGCTGAGATCCAGCTTGAGCTGGGCTCCCCAAAAGGCAACATCCTTAGGTTGGGAGGACCTCGGATGTGATTCAACTCAACCAAATCAAGAGTAAATATCTAAAGAGTGGGAATGTATCTACATTACTGAAATTCTGACATTACAAAGATCATTTAAGGGAGTGGCAGTCTATACTACCTTTGGTATTAACAATTTCTGTCATTATATTAACAATTATATTAGCAATTTTCTGTCAAGGGTAAAATGAAATAATATTTACAAAAGCATTTAGCAAAGTGCACGGCACATTAGGAACTCAGTAAATCTATATTCCGTTAAGAAAAATGTAATAGGGGCAGCTAGGTGGCGCAGAGTCAGGAGGACCTAAGTTCAAATGTGACCTCAGACACTTAACAAGTACTAGCTGTGTGACCCCGGGCAAGTCACTTAACCCCAATTGCCTCACCAAAAAAAAAAAAAGGGAAGAAAAATATAATACCCAGAATTGACCACAGTATTCTAAATGTGGTAAGCAGGATTTAGTTTGAAAATTTTAGTTTATACTCAGCCTTTTAGGAACAACTATATTGTTCCTACCTGAAAATTAGATTTAACCCTTTACTTAGACAAGTCTACTGGCTTTTCTCCAGTATAGTAGCCAGTAGAGTTGTCTATGCTATGAGTTAAATCTAATTTTCAAGTAGGAATAATTTATCTTTATTACTGATAAATTTATATACATATATATGATATATAACATAAACATGTGAATATACATATATATGATATATAATGTAAAGCTTTTAATAGAACTAAATAAATATACCAGTGCCACTTAGGTTATACTGAACCAGTCCTAAGTACTGTAGGTAATTAATTAAATAGTAGAGGCATTTACACCTGATAGGAAAGGTACAGTTAAAAAATGAACAAAAAAGAAATATTTACAGAGACAATATTTATCAATGCAACATAATCTGACTTCAAACAGTAAATATAACAACATATTAAAAAAAATTAATGTCCTCATCATTCCACTAGTAAGTGCTATAGGGCACATGATAGGTTTTTTCCACTAAGTAGATCTTCCCAAAGAATTAAGTTGAAAGATGTAGAGGATAAACATATTTTCTGTTTCTGCTCTGCAAATATATACCATACCTTCCCTGGTTACCATTGGCAAAGTAATATGGAAGAGTGGGATAGTTATCCCAATATTTTGGGCAAATTTTTTAAAAAGCCCTTGTTAATTGATGCCAAAGTGTTTTATTCCCCTGAATTATATGGATAATTGTCTCAATTATCTATTCTGCTCAGCCAGTGGCCACCTGGCCCTTGTGAGGTATTGTGTAGGCCTTAATTTTGTCCAACCCCAATTCACATAAGGAAAAATGGAGAGATAGTCTTGCTTCCCTCTGTGGATGATCATCAGTGCTGTTGCCAGGAACAGAACAGTGTACTTGGCTCCTCATCTGCTGTACTAGCCTGGTTCCTCGTACTAACACTGGTTCTACTTAACCAAAGAAGACCAAGAGTCAAAGAGAAGAAACCAGGACACATAATTGGAATCACATCTCAAAGAAAGGGGGCAAATGGGGAAGCAATTCTGTGATTATAGCCATACAAAACTGATAAAGTATATAACAGCACAATCCACTGGGGTAATTGATGTTAGATAGTGCCAAAGTACAAATGGTCCTTATCTCATTTATAATGCAAACCTCATTTTTTCAAGAAAGTGTCCAATAAATCTGACAATTTTCTACCAGGGCCTTAAATATAGCTATTCTCCTGAATCTCCTTTTTTCTTTCCTTTTACTGGCACTTACTCATCCTTAGTGAAGGGAAAAATCATCTCTTGGTCTATGTAGTTTTTTGTTTTTTTACTCATGTTGAACCACAGGAGGGAAAAAAAAAGTCTCATCCCTACACTGTTGGAACTAGAAGAAACTAGCCAGAGCCGTTAAGCTAGACCCATAATTTTACAGATAAGAAACTGAGATGCATAGTTGAAATCACTCGTCCATTTGTCACACAACCCCTTAGAGCAGAGGAGGTACTGGAGCAGGTTTTGTGTACTCTTCACCATACCTTCTATATGGGCCTCTCCTGTATTTACCCTTAAAACCTATTTCACAAATTTTTTGCTAAATAAGACTTTTCTATAGCTCTACAGGTCCAGCAGAATATATTTTTATTTTCTTTCGGTATTGTCTGCAGGGTTTCTCATAAAATTGTCTATTACAATTACCCCAAAGAGAAAGACTGTCATTTCAAGTCTTAAAGTGTCTTCATTCCGACTTTGTTTCAATATGAGGCTTTAAGTATCAGACCACAAAGAAGCTGAAAAATATCAACTATGTTAGTTTAAAAGAGGCTGTTGCACAATGTATAAATGAACTATTAATGTTTCAACCCCATTTTAAAACACGGCATTCCAATCCTTTACTTGCTTGGTCAGTTAACTCAGCCAGGTAGCATTTATTAAGCAACTACCATGTACACTATAGGCATTGTGCTGAGCTCTGGAGATATGAAGATAGGCAATAGACAGTTTCCACCCTGGAGAAAATCACATTCTAATATGGGAGACAACAAGGAAACAAAAATGAAGGAATAAGAAATACACAGGGTTGAGGGCAGCTAGGTAGTGCAGTGGACAAAGCACTGGCCCTGGATTCAGGAGGACCTGAGTTCAAATCCGGCCTCAGACACTTGACACTAGCTGTGTGACCCTGGGCAAGTCACTTAACCCCAATTGCCCCACACAAAAAAAGAAACAAACAAAGAAAGAAATACACAGGGTAAATTGGAAATAATTTCAGAAGGAAGGAACAAAGATTAAGGGAGACTGGGAAAAGCTTCTTGTTGAAGGGATGACTTTAGCTGAGATTTGAAGGAAGTCAGGGAAGCTCAAAGGTAGAGATGAAGAGGGAGAGTGTTCCAGAATGGCAGACAGCCAGTGAAGACTCTTGGTATTGGAAGACAAGGAACAGCAAGGAGGCCAGTGTCCCTGGATTGCAGAATATTGGGGAGGGGGTATAGTGTAAAGAGACTAGAAAGATAGAAAGGGGCCATGTTATGGAGGGCTTTAAAGGTAAACAAAGGATTTTACATTTGATGTTGAAGGCAATAGGAACTACTGGAACCGATTAAATAGGATAATGACACGTTTACATTTAAGCTGGAGGAAAAATCAGTTTGAAAGAGGAGAGACTGGAATGCAGAGAACTGAGGTAGAAAAACTGACCTAAAGCCTACTGCAATAGCCTAGGAATGAGGAGGTGCTGAAGGTCTGCATCAGGTTGGGAGCAGTTATCAAGGGAGAATAGAGGGCATGTAAAAGACTGTTAAGTGGGGCAGCTAGGTGGCACAGTGGATAAAGTACTGGCCTTGGATTCAGGAGGACCTGAGTTCAAATCCAGCCTCAGACACTTTACACTTAACTAGCTGTGTGACCTTGGGCAAGTCACTTAACCCTCATTGCCCTGGAAAAAAAAAGAAAAAAAAAGACTGTTAAGTAAGTAAAATTAACAGCATTTGACATGATTGGATATGGAGGAGTGATGAGAGGTGTTGTTATCGTTGTTTTCCAGTTAGTTATTTTGGTCATGTCCAACTCTTTGTGATCCCATGTGGGGTTTTCTTGGCAAAGGAACTAGACTGGTGTGACATTTAAAATTTAATGTGCGGTCACCTTAAATTAGAAGCTTTAGCACCATTCTTTGGGCATTAAACATTTATTAAAGCATACCAGGTATTCATGTGGAGTTCAGAAAGTTAAGAAAATGCCTATCTAGCCTAGAGTTCCAGTCTGGTCGGGTTCTTCCTCAAGTCCTCCACCATGAGCCTGCTTCAACCACAAACTCCCTCAAACTGAGTGTGGAAGCTTTTTATAGGTCTGGAGCAGAGGCAGTCCTTACATACTACGTCAAGCTGATTGATAGGCATCATCCAAATCCATTGGTTCACTGAACTTGAAGGTGGTTTCAAGTTGAGTTAGCTTCTGAGAACAATACCTTCTTAAGGGCTAGCCAGTTGTGTTTACAATCTAGGTAACTTGAAGTAGACTAATCAGCAAAGTTAATCACTCTCACTTAATTCAACCAGTTAAACCAGGTAAACCTTTGAGTATCTGCCAAATCCCATTATTTTCTCACACTGGTTTGCTTTTCCTTCTCCAGCTCACTTTACAGATGAGGAACTGAAGCAACCAGGGTTAAGTGACTTGCCCAGGGTCACACAGCCAGTAAGAGTCTGAGGCCAGATTTGAACTCAGATCTTTCTGATTCCAGGCCTGGCATGCTATGCACTATGCTACCTAGCTGCAACTGAGAGTGACACCTCAGTTATGAAGTTGGGTGACAGGAAAGATGGTGGTACATTTGATAGTAATAGATATGTTAAGAAAAGAGGAGATTTTGGGGAAAAGATACTAAGTTTGATTTTGGACATATTGAGTTTAAGATGTCAGCATAATTTATGGGACAATCAATAATCTCCCCAAGGATTACAGGACATTTGTTCTTTTACTTCGGTTAGGGTGGGAGAAGAATAGAGAACAGGGAAGAAAGAAGGAAAAAAGTAGTTTCTTGCATCATGGGAATTTCCCTACTTTGTGGACATATACTGGGTTGTTCTACAGTATCCCAGCCTTGTAAAAGAAATGAATATTTATGACATGGATTAGATTTTGCAGACAATAATAACTTAGCATTCTATATTGATTTGAGATTTATAAAGAGCTTTAATCATGTAATGAGAGACTGACCAATAAAGACCCTATCCTAGGAGAAAGTGCATAGGGATGAGCCTGCTTCTGAAAGATTATGATGACATGAACTGAAGGAATCTTGCTCTCCCTTCTAGTTCTTTTGTTCCTAGGAATCTTCCTAGAGCTTTCTTGGAATGGGAATCAGCTAGTTGTATTCTCAGAGTTTAACTTGGAGCACCTCCCACATCCATTCATTCAGTGAAAATATTCCATTCCTCTTACTGACTTTCAGCTTCGACCTATCTTTCTACTATCTGTTACTAGAGGATTATCCAAGTCAAATAACTCAGGATACAGACCAGAGGCTGAAAAGTTGCACTTTTGACTTCATTGGTACTTCTTATCTCTCACCTATGGTAAGTCTCCATACAGCCTGCATGTATGGTCACAGAGTACAGGTATTCAGAGCACACACAAGTATTCTGGTTGAGAACAGAGGCAACCTATCACAACACCCGCTTACAGATGAGGATAATGAAATCTGGAGAGATGAAGTGATTTGTCCAAGGTCATGCAAGTGGTAACTAACAAAGCTGGGGTTCGAAGACAGGCCCTCTGACACCAAATCTAGTTCTCTTTTTGCCATACCATATTCAAACTTCCTATGCTGTGGGACAGCAATTGTCACCATCTTCTTGTTATCAGTCAACGGATGGATGAAATAAATTCCTCAATTGATGTTCTACTCCTTAAGGGAAACATGATATGTCCAGGTTGTAGAATATCTGAAGAGGGCATCTATTCCATGCTTCTAGGAGACTCTGAATCATAGTTATCTATCCTTTAATATAACTTCCTACATAAGTCAAGGTAACCTTAGTTACTTGGAGCCTAGGTACTGATTTATTATGGCAAAGCAGAAAGGTTAGTGAAGTCATGAGGCCCCCCTCCTGTTAGTGGCTTTACCACTAACATAATCATCAGTTATCATGGTATAATTATATCTCATTAATCATCAATGCCATCTGTGTATCTTTTGAAAAGCCAGCATCGTTCCCCAAGTAGATGAAAAGCTGTAAGGCCCAGTCCTCTTAGCAAAAGGTCCTGATAGGGTGTCATTTTCTCTCCCTGTTGTTTCTCACTTAGAATCTAGATGCACAAAAACTTATGCAAGAGTCTATAATCATAAAGTAAATCATCACATATAATGACTCAGATTTATTTGGAATTTTACAGTTTACAAAATGTTTTTCTCACAATATCCCTGTGAGAGGTGCTAACGCAAACATTATTATCCTCATTTACTATATGAATAAGTAAAGAGAGGTTATCACCTGCTCAAGATTATATATACAAGTGAAGGTGAGAGCTGAGACTGGAACCTTTACCGTGGACTCAAAGTTCAGTGTTCTTTATGAGCATTATGAGAGAAACAAGGACAAATTAAATAATAAGAGAATCAGTGATCAAAATTTACACAACCTACTGTTTTCAACAGCTTGTGAATATGTGTGTATCAAAAGAACAAAGGGAAAATCATCCAGTTTAATAGCAGCTGCCTTGAAATAACATAAGTTCCTATCTGTGAAAAGTAATTTTCCCCTCATTGTGCCTCAGTTTCTTCATAAAAAGGAAGGTTTGTATCTTTTTATGTTCCCTTCCACCTCTAAATCCCATGATTCTAGGATCATGATTGAAATCTTTCATGACAGTTTGGTGGTATAATGAATAGAGAGTACTGGATGTAGAGTCAGGAAGACCTGAATTCAAATTGAGCCTCAGACACCTACTGGCTATGTGACCTTGGGCAAGTTGTCTGCCTCATCTTCCTCAATGCTAAAATGGGGATCCTCACAGGGTTGTTGTGAAGATAAAATGAAATAATCTTTGTAAATCACTCTGTAAACCTTCAAGTGCTACATTAATTCTAGCTATTATTACTATTATTAAGAGACAAAGAAAGAAACTCCACATGTTCTTTATGAATTATGGAATAGAAGCTTGAATCACTGAACTCAAGAAGCTAATTCACTGAACTCAAGAGCCTCAAAAGGTGAGATTTATACATACATACATATAGATATAGATATATAGCATATGTATATGTTACAGAAAGAGAGAAAAGTATTTTCATCAGGTCAAAAAGATTGGAAATTAATGTAACAATAAAATGTATTTCATTGTTCATTCATTCTTTCATTTTTTTGTTCTTTCTTTCAAGAAATATCAAGCATGCATGCCATGCTTTGGGAAGGATGGGAATTTTTCAAAAAGCAAGATCACAGAATCCTAGTGTTAGAAGAGCCCTCTGAGATTATCTAGTCAAACTCATACCTGAAAAACATGCCCTATATACCATAACCAGTGACTACTCATCCAGCCTTTGCTTTGAAGATCTGCCTACTTCCTAAAACACTCAATTCCATTTTGCGGAGTCCTCACCATTAGGAAGATTTTCCTTCATCACCCCTAAATTTGCTTCAACTACTGCCCATTGCTCCTAATTCTGTCCCATGTAGACAAACAGAAGAAATCTAATTTCTGTTACTATTTATATTTAAAATCAACTATCAAATCCCTCTGCCTCACACACATATCTCATTTTTTTTTTCTTCTAAGAATTCCCAGCTCCTTCAAGTGAAACTCATATGGCATGAATCTGAAGCCCTTCGCCATACATTGAGGGACTTTCAATTTTATTGAAGGGGCAAAATATAAATGAATGAAATAACTAGAGAATACTTTTAAAAGCAAACTATGATCGATGACTATATAATGACATAATAAAACTTGCAAACACTAGTAGTGAGGGGTTAAAAAGGATTGCTTATAATTCTACTTCTAGAGTGTTTTAGAATGCTTTCACTTATAACACCACTGTGAGGCAGCTGGTGAAAATATTATTATCTCCATTTTACAGATGAGGAAATTGGGATTCGGAAATGTTAAATGAATTGCCCCTGATCACTTCACCCAACTAATAAATAACAGAAATAGGACTTGAGTCCTGAACCTCTGCCACCAACTCTAGTACTCTTAGGAAATGGGGAAGGTAAAGTCTGTATTTGAAGCTCAGTCTTGTGATTAAAAATTATCTTGTGGCTGATGAGTTAGTGAGTAATTTAGTACAGTTCCATGAGAATTGGGTGATTCACCAGAATTTGAGGGAAAGAGAAAAAAAACTTTTCTATATTCTCATTTATGTAACAAAAAAAAAAAAATCCCCCAGCAACCCCTTCCTTGATCTCCTAGACAGTTCAGATGCTTCAGGATTAAATTTTAAAAACTGATTTGTTAGTATATCCAGCCACCACAGCTTATTTAAAACAGTTTTTTTTTAATTGTATGAAAATAACACTTTGACTTTTGTCAAGGTGAAATATGTTGGTCATTTCTTCAAGAGGAAGCAATTTTTAAAAATCAGCATCTACTAAATTGAAACTTTATAATACTGCTTTCATTAGGTAAATCGCAAATTGTTTTGCTTTGATAGCTTACTTAACAAATATATTAGCTTAAAAAGGGGAATGAAAGTCTGAAACCATTAAGCAATTTCTCAGCATTCCAATCTGCAGGTCCAATTTCCAAGGTTAAAAATGTCCCTCCCCCATATAAACTTTGAATCACCCAGCCAGCCACTAAATCTTTTTTAAAAGCAATTGTTTTAAAATCTTACTTGCAAAAGAAGTTGGAAAATCAGCTCCGAGGACGTTGTCTTACTTTGCTGAAGGGAAGTTTTGTCTGACAACTTTTAAAGAACTCAGATCTAAAAAAAAAACAAAAAAACCCCTTCACACAGGCAGGCATACACACACACACACACACACACACACACACACACACACACACTCAAAAAAAAAAACTTTCCACAAACTTTGGAACCACATGACACCAACTTTATTCCCTGTAGCAGCTTCTCCTTTTTCCTTGTTTGTTCATATTCAAAACTCTTGCTAATGTACACAGATTTATTTATTGCATGCAGGTGGTTTGCATTTACTTCTTTGTGAAAAACTGAATTCAGACATGAGCAATATCTTCTAATGAAAATAGGAAGTACAAGAGCCTCAATTCAACTAAATTTAAAAAGTGGTTAAGTATTCACTATGTACTAAGACTCACTATGGTCAAGGCTCATGATGGGTTTGCCTGTTATGTTAGAGGGAGCCTAGGATAATTTTTAAATTATTCTTTCACATACTTCATAATGTTTAGCCTAAGATCCAGAAGAATATCACTCAGTGGACAAGCTAGAGTTTAAAGGACAAACATCTATAGGGAGAGATTTTGCCAGTAAGTGACATCATAGCCTTGATCAGTGTCATGATGTGTATGTGATTATTTCTTTGTTTGTTTGTTTATTTGTTTTTTTGTGGGGCAAAGGGAGTTAAGTGACTTGCCCAGGGTCACACAGCTAGTAAGTGTCAAGTGTCTGAGGCTGGATTTGAACTCAGGTCCTCCTGAATCCAGGGCTGGTGCTTTATCCACTGCACCACCTAGCTGCCCCTGTATGTAATTATTTCTAAGATTGTCTAAGAGTTCTCTTAAATATCAATGATATTTATTCAGAACTTTATGAAATAGTATTATACTATGTGCACAGTGTATATTCTCTATTTTTAGAGAAGGAAATCTCAAATGTGTAATACTTCAACTATTTTTGTTACAGATCACTTAGGATCAATATTTTCTTTTTCTAAGAGAGCTAGAACTTATGAGAAAACAATAAAAAACCCAACATCCAATGATTCTAATGATACTCCGTTAGGCCAATTTAAGTTGGCCAATTATTGCTGCAAATGAGACTCCCACTAAAAGACAGTTTGCCATAGAGGACTCATTCCTCCCCCTGGCTCCCACACAACACAGCCTGTTATTTAAAAGCTTCATTTTGCCATTTTAAAGAAAAGTTCTGCTCAGTTTAATGAAGATCCAGGTATTGCTGACTTCATGTGCTGTGATCATCAGCAACACAATCAGTGGCATTGCACTATGGTCCCTTGTTTTAAGTTCAGCACACCTCTTGCCAGCATTTCTTATGCTAACTGCTCCTTCACTTTTCCTTGACCCATCCCCAACGACAGGAATCTGAGAAGGATCATTATAAACTATTTCTAATCCTCCTGACACCATTGCCCAGAAAAGTGCCCTTTTTTGAAGTTCACTACACCTACTTATATGATACTATCAAAATCTTTGTCATTGTTATCTATGGACTTCCAGGTTACTCTCTTCACACAGGATTATAAATCTAGAGCCAGAAGGAACCACAGAAGCTATGTAGTTCAGTCCCTTTATTTGGCAGATAAGGAAACTAAAAACTAGAGAAATTAAGTCACTTGTCCAGGGTCACATAGATAGTAAATGACAGAGCTGAGATCTGTACCAAGTTTCTCTGGATTCAAATCCAGGTATCTTTCTACTGTGTCACAACCCTGCAAATTCAACACCTAGCTCACAATCATCCTCTCTTCTCCAACCCCTGCCTTCATCTTTATGACCTTTATAATATCCTGGCCTTGCAATTAATCAGCTCCTCAATTTCCATGAACTCTACCTACCACTACCCTACCTAAGCCATGTTTAGGAACAGAGACATCTTGACTTCAATATTATTCAAAGTTCTTTCATCTCTCAAATCTGGAATTCCTAAATTCTTTTATCTAAAAATAATCTTTTTTCCTTCCATATCTCCCACTACCTCACTGCCTCCATACTATCCCCCAAGATATATTCTTCATTCTTGTGATGATCTCTGGTCCTTTGGTGTTTATTAAGCTCTTACTATATACTGGGCATTGTACTATTCATCAGAGATACAAAACGGGAAGGGAGAGGGGTAGCAAAAACAGTTCCTGCCCTCAAGGAGCTTACATTCTAACTGGAGAAAACATATAAATAGTAGGTAGACACAAGGTATATAGTGAGTAGATGGAAAGCAATCTGAAAAAGAAAGGCAGCTGGAATGACTGAGAAAGGTATTTTGTAGAAGATGGGTTTGGAGTTGAATTTTGAAGGAAGTCAATGTAAAAAAAATAGTGGACATGAAGGGGTAGAATATTCCAAGTATTGGGGATAGCTAGGGAAAAAGTGTGGAGATGGGAGATGGAATTTTCTGTTCAAGGAACTACAAGTAGGCTGGTGTAGATGGATCATCAAGTGCATATAGGGGAGTAAAATTTTAAAAGACTGGAAAATTAGAGAGAGGTAGGGTTGTGAATGAATTTATATGTCAAACATAAGCATTTTTATGTGGTCCTGGACATAAAAGGAAGCTACTCTAATTTATTGAGTATGGGGATGACATGGTCAGATTGAACTTTAGGAGAAACACTTCAGTAATTTAGTGGAGGATGGATTGAAGTGGGGAGATGCTTGAGAAGACAATTTAGAAGGCTTTTGAAGAATTAAAAGAAAAAAATCAGAATGAGTTTCCAAGGGGGTTCCCATCAACTGAGAGAACGATTTAAGAAATTGTATTATATGAATATAATAGAATGCTCTAAAGGAAGAAATGACAAAAGAGATTATACTAGAGAATTATGGAAAATAGGCAGTTATAAAGAATCAAGTAAGCAGAACCAAAATAATTTATATAAGGACAACAGCATTGTAAAGAATGTGAACCAGACAATAACTAGATGAAATTGTTTATCATATTTTCAGGTGGCATAAAGCTGAAAATATAATTAATATCATGCACTCTGCACAAATATTCTTAAATACCCATATTGATCTATAAGCTCATTAATGTAGATGTACCCTCAGATGATGCAGATTGTAATACATCTATACCTGCCTACTTTGTATGACTCTTGTCCATATCTTTCCATATTTTGAAAACAGGGGGTCCATCTGATGTTCCAACAGCCTTCCTCAATTTCACTGGTAAGCATACTCATGAAACACATAGCAGATTGGTTGGTTATCACCATAGGAAAATCCCATCTTGTTTTTTTTATTATAATTTCCTGATGACATCTTAAAAGTTGTTTTCTTCCCTTTGAAGTCCTTTATTTTATTTTGTAACTTGAATCTCTCCATTGTCCTCTGAGTGAATCACATTTTTATTGTTAGTAATCATAACCAAGAGATTTCACTTCACATCCAACAAATTTGTTTTAAAACAATTCTTTGGGGCAGCTAGGTGGTGCAGTGGATAGAGCACTGGCCCTGGAGTCAGGAGGACCTGAGTTCAAATCCAGCCTCAGACACTTGACACTTACTAGCTGTGTGACCCTGGGCAAGCCACTTAACCCCAATTGCCTCCCCCCCAAAAAAAAACAACAACAATTCTTTGTTATATGAAATAATGACTCTCTGGGAAGAATGGGAGTGATACAAGGAGAAATGTGGGCAATATAAAAACAAAAGCTATCAATAAAATTACTCAAAACAATAAAAATCTGTAAAATTTACATAATGCTTTAAGGTTTGCCAACTGTTTTACTGTATTACCTCATTTGATTTTCACAACTCTTCAAGATGGGTATTATTATTATCCCTATTTTTACATATAAGGAAATTGAGACTGTGAAAGGAATTAACTGACTGCTCACTATCTCATATCTATTAAGTGTCTGAGACAGGCTTTGAACTTAGACTTTCTCAACTCTAAGTCCAATAATTTAGTCTCTACACCAACCAAATTTCTTCACAGGGTGTTCTATGATTTCTAGCCATACAAGAATACCAGTAGAATACTAATACTCAAAAGATGGGGCTTTGGTTGGGGAATGACTAAAAAAATGAATATGAATATAATAGAATGTTACTATGCTTCATGGAATGATGAATGTGGAGAATACAGAGAAGTATGCAAAGATATACCTGAACTGACAAAAAATATAGTAGAATCAGAAAAAAAGATATACACAATGATTTCAACAATATAAATAGAAAGAATAACACCAAAACAGTCAAAACCAAATATTGTGAAATTATAATGATCATGCCTGGCCCCAAAGAATATACCTTCTCCACCTCTTTTGCAAATATGAAGGTACCTGGGTATAGAATATCCTATATAACATCAGATTCTTTTCAATGTGTTGATTGCCTTTGTTGAATTTTTCTTCTTTTTTATCCTTCCTTTTATATACTTAAAAAATTTCTCGGGGGCAGCTAGGTGGCGCAACGGATGAACTACCGGCCCTAGATTCAGAAAGACCTGAGTTCAAATCCAGCCTCAGACACTTGACCCTGGACGAGTCACTTAACCCCCATTGCCCCGCCAAAAAACAAACAAACAAAATTTCCTCCCTTGATTGGCTGTCAGGGAGAGTGGTAAGAGGAAGAATACGGGGGCAAAATAGGGAATATAAAAATAAAATATTTCAATAAAATCTATTTTTAAAACATGGGTCCTTGTTTCTAAAATATGTTTGAAGTTACTAAAGGAGCTTTTCGATGTCTGGAAGACAATTATATCTACTTTCTCCCTTTTGTTTATTTATGAGATCAACTTATCCATTTCTACTGTCTCTCAAGATATAGAGAGATGTACACAAATGATAGACAGACAGACAGACAGACAGACAGACAGACAGACAGACAGACAGATAGATAGATAGATAGATAGATAGATAGATAGATAGATAGATAGATAGATGGATGGATAGATAGATGGATGTATGAGTGGTTGAGGGCTATATATTATCCATCTAATTGCATCTTAAAAATCAAGGCAAATTATATTAAAAGGATCACAGCTATAGAGTTGAAAAATACCTTGGTGGTCATCTAATTCAATAACTTTATTTTACAGATTAGGAAATTGAAACCCAGGAAAATTAAATGAGTTGTCCTAGGTCATACAGGTATTAAAAACCATCAGAAAGGAGAATCTTTCCACCATGCCCTTTTGTCTGATTATTCTTCATTCACTTGTTTTTCCTGTGTGAATCAATAAATTAAGTTGTCTTAAGAATTGTTATAAGTTTCTTATAGGCTCTGTAATGTTCCAAAGCTCAGTGCAATTAGGATGATGTCCCTGACAAGCAGAAGCAGTTTGATTATCTCAACATTCACAAGGAATTCCTCTTCAACTTGAGATCTATGTTGGATTTCTTCCATGACAATGGTGATCATCAACAGTAATCATATTTTGGTTGGGTTTGTTGTTGTTGTTGTTGTTTTATTTTGTTTTGGTTTTTTGCCTTACCCACTATCTATAATGAGAGTCATCAATCATGATTATTGCTATGTATCTTTCATGGAATTTTAAATAATTTTGGTGCATGAATGGAAGACACTTTTTGAAGATAGAGTCTTCAAAGCAGCATTTTGCTTTACTAACTCTTGCTTTGTTCAAGAAAAGAAGTGTAGTTGGATCTTATATTCTCTAAAACTTTAAGTTAATTTTATCATCCGCAAATTTGATATCCATGACATCTTATGATAGAAAGTAATGGTAGGTAAAGCTAGGAAATAGGTTGGAACCATATTTTGGAGGAACTTTGAATACCAGAGCTATGAGTTTATGCTTCATCCAATGGGCAACAGAGAGTTACTAAATGCCTTGATTAGAGGAATGACTTGTTTAGAATGGCAAGTTAAGATTACCAGGACAGTAGTATTAGTGGTAGACTGGAGAGTGGATAGACCAAGGCCAGCAAGACAAATTTGGAAGTCATTACAATAGTCTAATAAGAAAAGATAAGGGGCTAAGTTAGGGTTATTATAGTGGGGATGAAAAATGAAGGATGAATTTTAAAACCATTGTGGAGATTAAATCAAAAGGACTTTGCAACTGATTCATTAGCTGGATGGGGGGGGGGAATTGAAGATAGCCCTGAGGTTCCAAGTCTGGGAAAATGAGAGGATGGTGGAATTGTCAATAAAAATGGAAAAGTTAGAGAAAGTTTTAGTGGAAAATGAGTTCAGTTCATAGAATAATCAGTTAGATATGGGACAGAACTTAGAGCTTGTATAGTACAATTATCTTAAGAAACTGAGGCCTGGAAAGGTTAAACAATTTGTCCAAGATGATATGTTGAGATTGAAGCACTAGTGGAACATCAGGGTAGAACTATCTGTTGTGCAGTTAGAAATATAACACTGTAATTCTAGAAAAAGACTGGGAATGGACATATCGATTTGGGAGCAATTACAAGAGCTGATCATTCAATCTATGTGAGAATGAAATTGCCACAGGAGGGGTATAAAGGGAAGAGAAAATGAAGGATAAAAGCTTAAGAAACACCCACATTTAAGAGGTGAAAGGAGGATAGTTGGTAAAGGAGACAGAAAAAGAAGTAGAACCATGAAAGGGAAATATCAAGAAAGGCAGGGGAGGGGCAGCTAGGTGGTACAGTGGATAGAGCACTGGCTTTGGACTCAGGAGGACCTGAGTTCAAATCTGGCCTCAGACACTTAACACTTACTAGCTGTGTGACCCTGGGCAAGTCACTTAACCCCAATTGCCTCACCAAAAAAAAAAGAAGAAAGAAAGAAAGGCAGGGTAGAAAAAATATCAAAAATAGTGGAGTCATATTATTATGATTATGGCATCACCTTTGGATTATATGATATAGATAGATAGATAGATAGATAGATAGATAGATAGATAGATAGATAGATAGATAGATAGATGATAGATAGCATCACCTTTAGAAAACGACATCAAGATTACTGAGAAACTAAAATTAGAATGTCCTTTTGATTCCCAATAATAATAATAATAATAACAGCAACGACAGCAATAGCAACATCAGCTAGCATTTGTAATGTTATGAGTTTTGCAAAGAGCTTTACATGTTATATATTTGGAGCCTCACAAAAACCTCTAGAAAACAATGTTCTCTCAAGCTTTTGAAAGTATGTAGAGGGGCGGCTAGGTGGTGCAGTGGATAGAGCACCGGCCCTGGAGTCAGGAGTTCCTGAGTTCAAATCTGGCCTCAGACACTTAACACTTACTAGCTGTGTGACCCTGGGCAAGTCACTTAACCCCAACTGCCTCACTAAAAAAAAAAAGTATGTAGAAAGTAAAAAAAAAAAAAAAGTTTTCTCTAGGTTCCCCTTTGATTAAAAGAAAGTCAGGGGCAGCTAGGTGGCGCAGTGGACAGAGCAGCGGCCCTAGATTCAGGAGGACCTGAGTTCAAATCTGACCTCAGACATTTGACACTTACTAGGTGTGTGACCTTGGGCAAGTCACTAAACCCTCATTGCCCAACCAAAAAAAAAAAAGAGAGAGTGAAAGTCAGACTTAAGGCTTCTGATAAAAAGTAATTCAAACCTTGAAAGTTGGTATACACATTACTCAAGTAACCTACATCTGTCTAAGATCTCTGAAAAGAAAGGGAAGGGAAGGGAAGGGAATCATCTTTTATCCCTACCTCAAGGTTCAGTCAAAGAAGATATCTGGGACAGAATATCCATTCACAAAGTTTTGCATAGAAGTCTAAAATTAAACAGGTCACTGGCTTGAGGTGTAAATAGTGGAACAAGGGAAACAGTTGTAGAAATATTTAATGATCTTTGATGGCTATCTCAAAAAAATAGCATTCTAGAAGAACTAAGAAATAGGGAATTTTTTTCAGCCCCTATTTTTAGACACTTTTTTCCACCCAAATTACTTAAAATGCAAATCATTGCCAGTCCATGTACTTATCCTCATTTATTAAATTTATAACATTCCAATACATGGCCCTTACAAATCAGATGACTGAAAAAATATATAATTTACTTAAAATGGAAATAAAAAAGGAGTCAGGGAATTTTAAGCATCTGATTGATAAAACTTTCATGCTGATAGAGGAATAGTCCAAAAAAGCCAACAACATTACAATATAGGGCTTCTTCCCTTTTTATATTCTAATCACATTTTAAAAACAGCTGTTTTTCTAAATTCACAGAAATAACTGTAGAATTATTAAAATTTAGGACAGGTATTCATGGTCAAGAAGGAGAGAATATGAAAAAGGTTGACAATTTATTTCAGTTTGGCATGAGGGACCAGAAACCAGGAATAGTAATGTAAGGAGAAAAAATGTATATGTATATGTGTGTGTGTGTATATGTGTGTGTGTTTACATGTATGTGTATATCTATGTATGTGTGTCGATACATATATGTGCATATGAATGTATATATACATACATAGATATACACATGCATGTATACATATATAGATATCAAGGCATCTTGTTTCTATGGAAATAAAATTAGCAACAATAAAAGTTGGGAGCTTTTATCAAGATTTTCAAAATATCTCAGTTATGTCTCTCTTGATAATTCCTACTTTTGCTTCTAACCACAGTCAGGAAGTGTAGAGGGATGTGGAAAGTATAGTAAAAGTTAACCAAACATTTGTGAACCTCAAAAAGAATTAAAGTCTTATAGTACTTCATAGTAAGGTTCAAGCCAGTCCTCAGTGGCAGTTTATGAACCAAGGATTGAAATTATATTTACAACATGATGAAGAACATAGTAAGCTAAAAGTTGTCAGTGGATAATTATTCCTTCAAGAGCAAGGGGAAAATTCACAATCTCCCTTTAGTGAACCCTACATGTTTCTGGCTTTTGAAAATAAATTTGGAATCTAAGTGCAACAATGACACAGAACAGGAAATAATACTTTAAGCATAGTCAAATCAGCCTCTGCAAGAGTCTACCTGTCCCATGGCTATTTGCATGGAGAATTTTGCATTGTTTTGCATGCATAAAATTGTCCTGTTTTAGCAACATAACTAAAAATGAGAATTCAGTCCCTACCATAACCAAAGAAATGAACGTTTAACCCAACAGTCAAAATAAATCCTCACCAACTTGTTTTCATAGGTTTCAACAGAATTCTAGACAATAGTTTTCATTTGATCAAGGTAGGTTGCAAGGGGGAGGAGGGGGACTTTAGGGATTTACTGGAAATAGCTGGCAGTGAATGAGTGAATACAATTGGTTAATTTTTAATAAACATAAACACTACCATGAAAAGTTAAACAAATTCAATAATTTGCAAAAGTAAAACTCCAACTTAAAAATAAATCCCTTATGGAATGAACTTCAGACAAAGGAAGCAAGGACAATGATTACTTGAGAACTGCTTACGTCAATACTTTTCCTGATATTTATCAGTGTCCTTTAATTATAACATCTGTGGTGTTTGGTTTTTTTTTAAGCTGCTACAAAAGTTTCAAAATGCTATGGTACAAAATGAAGCTACTTGATAGTTAAATACTTAAATGTTGGTCCAGCCATACTGGCCTATATGTGGCTCCTTACCTGTGACTCTCTACCCTCCATTTCATCCCTTATGCCTGGAATATATGGTTTTCTTCAAGACTTGGAAGGACTGGGGCAGCTAGGTGGCGCAGTGGATAGAGCACCGGCCCTGGAGTCAGGAATACCTGAGTTCAAATCTGGCCTCAGACACTTAACACTTACTAGCTGTGTGACCCTGGGCAAGTCACTTAACCCCAATTGCCTCACTAAAAAAAAAAAAAAAAAAGACTTGGAAGGACTTTTCTGGTCCCCAACAGCTTTTAGTGCTTTCCCATCTCAGGTTAACTTATGTCTTCTTTTTGTCTTGCATATAACTACACATGTAAATATTTTCTTCCTTGTTTTCTTCCTTGTTAAGATATAAGCTCCTTGAGAACTGGGATTGTTTCAACTTTGCCTCTGTCTCAGCACTTAGAACGGTACAAATAGTAAGTCCTCAATAAATACTAATTGATCAATGAGTTGGTTGGTTGAATTATTCCTTCAGGCCCTGACCATTTTCATTAAAATCAAGGAAGGAAATAAATATGACCCTACAAAGAAATGATGAAATATGGATGTCACCTTAATATCATGTACAAAGAACTAAACATCAAGCTGCATTGCATAGAATTGTCTGCAAGTCACAAAACAAAGAAGCAGCTTTAAAAATTTAAACTTTGACTAATGAAAACTGAAGTGTAAAAAGATGGAAAGAGAGAAGTCTAGAAAAGAATATGGAAATCTAGTCCTGTTCATTGCTTTCTTTTTTTAATCATCAAAAAATCAAACTAAGAAGCTTTGATGGTGTGCATTTCTTCCATAAAACCCATCTGTGCAATACGCCTTCCCACAAACCTTCTGTTTCTGTAGAATACTTGACTCTCATATTACCTAACTCCAATTCTTGAAAGAATGATGGGTGAGTTACAAGATATCCAGACTACCTGGGGAATTTGGATGAAGAAGTGAAACATGGTGGAGGAAGTGATTCAGAGTTGAGAACAAAGTTGAAAAGGACATTAACCCTTCTTGCCTACACTTTGATACTGATGAGATGACACCTCCAAGCAATCAATTACATTAAGTAACTCCTCTTAGATATTTATGAAATTCTATACTGCTGTGCAAGGTACTGTGTGGCAAAGCAGATAAATTACCTCAAAGAAAGGAAGACCTGAGTTAAAATCCCATCTCTGATTTATACCGACTGCATGACCCTGAACAAGAAAATCTCTTGGTATTGGAGGTAATTCTTTAAGACTATATATAAAATTGCTGAAAAGTCCCTGATCTTCATAGGTACAGGGAGTTTCTTCACCAAGAGTCCCCATAACAATGAAATGACAGGCATCCCCCCACCACAAATTTCTATAGCTATATTTAACATAACCCTTTCTTTTCTACTTTAACATCATTGGGTAAAATTAGATAATTTTCTGCTCTAGTTGGTTGTCTCATGTTACTTTCCTTTATTTCAATTTTAGTCCAAAATTTTCATTTCATCAGTATAGGGAACCAATTGTGGGATCTCCCTTCACCTGTGAAGACTGACAATTGAGGGGTGGAGCCAAGATGGTGGAGAGGAAGCAGCAAACTGCCTGAGCTCTCCTTCTGTTCCCTCAAAAAGAACATTAAATCAAGACAATTGATTTGGAGACAGTTGTATGGGGCACTAAGAGTTTAAGGGACTTTTGTCTAGGGCAATAGTTATTCAAGCAGCTAGGTGACACCGTGGTTAACAGTGTGGGACTGAGGGGCAACTAGGTGGTGCAGTGGATAAAGCACCAGCGCTGGATTCAGGAGTACCTGAGTTCAAATCTGGCCTCAGACACTTGACACGTACTAGCTGTGTGACCCTGGGCAAGTCACTTAACCCTCATTGCCCCGCAAAAAAAAAACAAAAACAAAAACAAAACAGTGTTGGACTGAGTAAGGGCAACCTGAGTTCGAATCCTACCTGAGACATTTACTAGCTATGTGACACTAGGCAAATCACTTCACTTCACTATTTTCTCATATGAAAAAGAGGGATAATAATAGCCCCTTGATCCCAGGATAGTTATAAGGATCAAATAAGACATATGTAAAGTGCTTTGCAAACTTTAAAACAGTATATAAATACTAGCAATTATTTTTGGTATATATTAGAACAGGGACTTCCTTAGCCAAGGTCGGCCCTCTTTCTGGCAGGCTGCCTCCCATCATAGTCTATTATGACAAGGATAATGAGCCAAAAGAAGCAATGTCTCTCAGGCATCCTACCTTATGCCAATCTTGACACTTCCTACGTCTCTGATTTTAACTAAACTGTAATTTTGTGACCTATGTTTAATAAGATAGGCTCTAGCAGCAAGGTACCCCATCAAATGTTTGATATCAGGAAGGAACTCAATGTCTTTACAGCTTACTCTTTCCTATTTGGATGTAAAAGCAGATATTCATGCCACTCTAAGGTGTACCATCAGTCAAACATAGCAGTTAATTAATGTTTGAAGTGTGTCTCATTATTAATGGATAGGAATAGGGACTGGACCTTTTATATCACTGGTACAAGGAGCACCTTTACCAGTATAAGTCTGCATCCTTTCTGCTACTTTTAGGCTTACAGAATTGCCTAGAGCACAAGAGCTTTAAGGGACTTATTCAAGATCACAGAATCAGTGTATGAGAGAGGTGGGGCTTGAACCCATCTTTCTGGCTTCCTATTTTCTCTGCAGCATTTATATCATATAGAAGGATTGACTTAAACATAAGCAAGCATTTGGAAGTACTATATTCTTCAACAAGTGAACAAACCAAGAGTCATAAGTCTCTAAGGATCCAATCTGGAAGGAGAGAAGAGTGAACTAGATGATATCAAAGACTTTGTTCCACTCTTTTGATCACAGACTTAAGAGCTGAAAGGATTCTTAATGATGAAGAAACTGAGGCCCACAGAAGTAAAATAATTTGCCAAATGTCATATTAGTACTTACTGCCTAAATCAAGAATTAAAACCAGGGTCTTCAAACTCAAAATCATGTTCTTCCCATTGTACCATGTTGTATGTTTTGTGATGGGCAAAACTAAATGTGTGCGGTCACCCTACCTGTCCCCTGTATGGGGAAAGATAACTAAGACAACAGTTTAATAGTTTAGGTATTAAACATTTATTAAAATATGTTAAACAAAGAGAGAACAAGTGTCCCTGAAAGAATAGGAAAACCCTAACTACCTCAACCACTCTTGGTTCAGCTGCCAACCCCATGAGGTTCCCACCACCAACTCCCAAAACCAACTGACAAAACCCACTGCCTCACACACTGCTTCAAGCTGATTGGTTGAGAGTGGTCTCATGTTAATACGAGGTAACTTCGAGACAATAAACCTTAGAAAGGTCAATCCATTCTCTCAAAGCAGGGGGCCTCTGGTAATAATAATAGTCTCCCAGTTTCAAGAAATAACACTGGTCTACCCACCATGGAATGACATGATATGAAGGCAAAAGAATCCATGGTGTGTGTTAGGGTTATCCCATGCACTGAACAAACCTCTAAGAAATACCATACAGTTTCCATACCCACATATACTTCAAATCACTTTTACAATCAGATGTTTTTAATGCATAAGCAACTTGCCTTCCTCAGAATTCAAGAGCTTTCACCTCATGCTGCTTACAGCATTCCTGTGAGTCAGAGATGAACATGTGTCAATATCTCACTTCTCAGATGAGGAAACTGGAGTACATATAGATTGAGTGAATTATTTAATAATTAAAGGAACTAAATATAGAACCCAGGTCTCCTGTTTCCTGACGTAACAGACAGGAAGAGATCATTATTTTTATATCCCTTTTAAGGACCTTTGATAAAGTGTTTTTGCTGATGATTATTTTCAAATCTCTCTTCAATTAAATGATCTAGAATTTAAATCCATTTAAACATTCATTTACTAGTTACCTTACTGAATGGAAAAGGGGAAACAGGTAAATTTATCTATAATTTATCACTATAACAACATTCCATGGAAAGAACCCTTCAAAGGATTAAAAAAAAAAATCACATATTAAAACTGCTTCCTGTCATTATGATCTTTCCATTTCTTCTGGTGCCTATAATTCTAATCCAAATAAGTTCTATTTATGTTTAAGATACTGTGCTAGGTGCTGCTATACAAAGACAAAAAAAAAAAACAACCTCTTTTAAGGCTCTGTTTTAAGAAGTTTACATTTTGCCAAGTAGATACAACATGAAAACAGAGAAAAATATATGTAATTATTTGAAAAGGGAAAGATAACCAGAACAATATAAGTAATATAGTAGAATATAGATATAAATAACTAGGCACATATGTAAATAGTGAACCACATAGCAATAATTTACACAGTTATATGACATTTTCCTCATTATTAAAACCTAAAGAAGAAAAAAATGAAAACTAAAAAATTAGAGTAAATGACTTCTGCATTTCTTACCACTCCCTTTCTTGCAATCCAAAGATCTTCCATAATGCAAAGTAAGATATGCCAACAGAGGTAAAATTCTTTCTTTTCTTTTCTCTTTCTTTCTTTCTTCCTTTCTTTCTTTCTTTTTTTGGTGGGGAAATGGAGGTTAAGTGACTTGGCCAGGGTCACACAGCTAGCAAGTGTCAAGTATCTGAGGTCATATTTGAACTCAGATTCTCCTGAATCCAAGGCTGGTGCTTCATGCACTGCATCACCTAGCTGCCCCAGAGGTAAAATTTCTAAAACTTGGAATGGTCTTATGAAATATAATCTCCAATCCTTTTCTCTAAATGTACTGCTTTCCTTTTAATTTGGCCACTATCTTGTAAAACAGTATTTGTATACATACAGACAGACAGACATTCATATACATATACATATATATATACATGTACATAAATATAAGCAAATTACTAGAAACCAAACATAAAATATCCATCAGAACAAGCCATAAGTAAATTCAAGGTACACAATTATTGCTCCTAACAGAGTCTTGTATATAGATTTCTAGGTCTGTGGTAAAAAAAAAAATGAAAGTTTTTTAACAGTTGGTTAGGATAACTGAAAGATGCCAGTTTTTGAAGGACCACCCTTTCGGGGAGGAGACCAATGGCATAAGCTACGCACACCAGTCCGCCTGCGACGCACGCCAGATTGCCTGCTGAGCACTTGACTTCCGGGGTGCGAGCTTAAAAGGCAAGGAGAGAACGGAAGTGGTTTCTTTTTCCTGCTCTGCTGGTCCCCTGACTGCACTGCACAGACAGACCCTGACTGGAGTTCAACTCGGCCCGGCTCGCGGTTAGCAGCAGCACGCGCTTGACTCAGTCTCTCTCTCTCCCCAAAGGTGGCCTTGGGATTTTGGTGAGTTTTATATGGAATATAGACTAAGCTTAAGACAATTTGTATTGTATTTCTACTTTCCTATCCCTCTAATCAACATCACCTGGTAACTACCATACAATAAAAGCTCTAACTAGAAAACCAGAAGCTTCTTCCATTTACTAGTCTGGGAGGTAAATTAAGGGAAAGGTTAAAGAGGGGAGATTTATGATCTAATATCCAGTTTTAAATCTCACAGGTCTGTTAGACTTCATTTAATAGTAGCTTACCTCCATACTTGTCTCCTCAATTTACTATCCTGTCATTCAGGGAGTTGTTGATACTTAAATAATTTTAGATAAATAACCAGATCATCTAATTGTCGCTTTCATTTGCCAAAATAATCAGATGCATAGAATCTCAATTTAGCTTACTGAAGTTTATTTCTCTTCAAACATAATTTTGTGAAATCATTACGTGGCACTTAATTTGATTTCAGTTAAAATCCTTTTATTATCATGATCTGTAGCTAGCTACAAAATACAAGTGACCACTTGTATTGCTTGTTTGCTTATCTTCTATTTGTATTCCTCTCTCTAATGCTAAATGAAAATTTAGGATAAGCAGATTGAATTTGAAAAGCAAAAACTATATTAGATACCCCATGACCAGCTCTGCACAGTTCCCAGGATTCTATCTAAGGAAGGAATCTATGATCACTCTCAATGCAATAACTAGTTCATTATAAAAATAACAAGCAGTATAAAGATAACTTTTCATTCTGTCATAATACAAAGTGTCGTTAGGGATTGTTGCACTGTTGTATTACTTTTTCTAAGTGAAGAATAAGATTTAGGCTTCGACTTTGTCAATCATATTATCAATAGCATAATATTGTTATGTTAATATATGATAACATTATGTTCTATCATTTTTTCAGTCCTATCCAACTCTTCATGACTCCATCTGGGGTTATCATGGTGAAGATACTATAGTAGTTTATCATTTCCTTCTCCAGCTCATTATACAGATGAAGAAATTGAGGCAAATATGGTTAAGTGAATTGCACAGTCACACAGCTACTAAGTGTTGAACTCAAGAAGATGAGTCTTCCTGACTCCTGGGATGGCATTGTACCCACTGTGTCATCTGGTCATATTAATATCTATTAATGTTAATAACATTATTGTGTATTGTTAATAATAGTTATATTGCATATTATAATACACAGTTATATTACATATGTATATAGATTTAATAGTGCTATTCTGTAGTTTAACAAAATTTCTATTTGCAGAGAGGCTATGAATAGAAAAATGCAATTTTAAAAATCCTTTTATGGATATTTTAGGTGCTGCTTCTTTAAAAAAAACCAGGTTAAGCTAGTTGAATAAAATTTTCACAGCAGCTTCAAATCATTCTTTCAATGAAGACTCAGTCTTCTATTCGCAATCAGAACACTACACCAAAGTACTCAGTTCATTCTCCACAGCCCACTCACACATAATATCTTTTATTTGGAACAAAAACTAAAACAAGAATTAAAGAAAGGAAAGCTAGAGGTGTTTTTTTTTCTTTTCAGTCTCTGAAACAGTTGAATATTTAATCACTTTTGTAAGAAGCCAATTAAATGTAAAGCAAAGAAAAACTTTGGACTAGACAGATGGCTTTATTTACTCAGGTAAAGTTCCTATCTAGAAAGGAGCTTGCCAGACTTTAAAAAAACATATAGCACATATCAGATTGCAAAGTGTCAGGCACTGGGTATGCCCAACTATTAATGGTGACTAGAACACCCATAATGGGCTGCATTGCTCATATGCGATAAAACCTGCTAGTAGTTGTTTACATGCAGATCTCCCTTTAGATTGTAAGCCATATTTTACATATTTCTTTCATCCAACTTGTGGTATATGATTGGGATGGAATACTACTCAGCTATAAGAAATGATGAGATGAAATCTTAGAAAAACATGGAAAGACTTATATGAAATAATGAGGAGTGAAATAAATAGAACCAAGAGAACACTGTATATGGATAATGTTTTTAGAATGACGTTGAGTGAATAAATCATTTTGACTATTTTAAATACCCAAATTAACTATGAACATATGAAGAAAGATGTTATCTGCATCCAGAAAAAGAACCAATAAATAGAAGTATGTATAGAATACATACATATACATGTGTGTATATATGGGGGGAGAATTTTCCATGATAGCTTTATTACATATTTAAAAGGAATAGAAAGTTGTACATGATAGATTTGCAGTTTCATGTGCAATCGTCTTTTTTATTATACTATGTTATGGGAATGCTTGTTTTATTCCATAAATTAAAAATAAAATTAATTAATTAAAGGGGGGAGGGGAGAGAGAGATGTCTTGAAAAAAAAAACAAAACAGAACAGGGAGGATTCATTGGCCTTTGACCAAAGACAAAGACCCATGTAAACCTTAGACATGCAACTCATACCCCATCCTGCACAATATATTTTTATTTATGAGGAAACCAAAAAACAAACTCACAAAGACATATATACATTGTGTCTTTTAAAGAAGATGTTTTCTGTATGTATGCTCTAAAGAAGATTGGAGTATTAGCATCCTTTTTAAATTACCTTCAAACTGTGGGCACCTGGTCACAACAGATTTAACAGAAGTGGGAGGAGGATTACCAGAAAGCTGACTCAGGTAATGCATTCAGGAACTCTGAACAATAGATTCATAATGCACACCTGGTGCTGCCTGGAAGTTTGCTCAGATTCTAACTCATCCGACTTGGTGTTTGCTATTGTAAATACACTTTTCTCAGTTCCTTCTGTTTCCTGGCTCTCTTTATTGTTATCAACCCAAAATGCTTGGTTGCTGCTCAAGAGTTGCATTTCCCATCCCTGTGGATAGGGAGTAAAAGGAACTTTGGTCTTCAGTTAGCCTACATACCATATGGCTCCTCTGAAAATTGGGGGGCTTATTTAGCTGGCACCAGTTGTTTCTGACTTTTGGGGAGGAAACCATTTACTCCTGTTTGCTTGGTTTGAAGACTCTCCCCTCTCTCCTCTTTGTATCAGGCATGTATTTTGGAAAAATTTGGAATACTTTTTAAATGACTGGCAGGCTGGGATATCAGGTAGTGAACAAAGCTGGCCCCACCATGATTCAAAATAACAGCAGCTTCTACCTCTATTGTAATTTCAGGGAAATGGGAAAACCTATATTCTCCACTATACCATGTACCCTCCCTGCCCCCCGCATACATACCTCCTATATCTGGCCAACTAATCATATGAACAAGACTCAATAACATTGGGCTAAGAAATATGGAGGGTTATGAATCTCACTGTGGGAAAGAATACCCACATTGATGAGGTTTTAGATTCATGAAACCACTGAAGTAAGATAGTGCAGCATCCACAAAAACAAAGATCTCAAATAAGTAGAAATTTTCTGAATATAGGAGAGAGACAGAGAGACAGAAAGAGACAGAGCGACGGACTGATACATGATAGGTTATTGTTATTTGTCTTTCATTCTTGAAGAGGAGCATGAAATTGGGAAGGTGATGTCATGACTTGTAGTGAATTGGATTTAAATGAGGCAGGGTTGTGCAAAGTCACCAACCTTACGCTGTCCTCCAGAGTCCTCCAGTGGCAAGATATATATTAGGACAGTTGAAGGTGGCCCTGGACGAAGCGGGGGAGACCCTGGCCTTTTAAAGTTAAGGTCTTGGGCAGCTAGGTGGCGCAGTGGATAAAGCACCGGCACTGGATTCAGGAGTACCTGAGTTCAAATCCGGCCTCAGACACTTGACACTTACTAGCTGTGTGGCCCTGGGCAAGTCACTTAACCCCCTTTGCCCTGCAAACCCCACCCCCCAAAAAAAGGTCACCTAAAGTTAAGGTCTTTCCCAGGTCTCAGTTTGCTTGCGGCAATGCCCATTCAATGATTAAGAGTAGGCAAAAAATGACAAAGAATGGCCTCATTTACCAGTAACAAACTAGTGAATGAATTTTTTAAAAAGTTTTTAAAATCTAGCCCATAAACCCCAAGACATTTTGTGAGGTTTCAGGAGGCAGGCAGGCAGGCAGGCAGGAAAGAAGGAGCTGCATTGCCCAACTAGAGCTTGACAGTTGGCTCCCTAGTGGGACAGCTCTTACCAAATGTTGGGTGTTGTTTGTCCTTCCTTCTCCAAGAGGACCATGACATTGACTTTGGGTGAATTGGATTTATAGGTAAATAAAAGATAAAACACTTGGTAAGCATTTACTATATATCAGGCACAGTGTGAAGGACTTGCATTGATGGGATCTTAGTACCAATGTCTAAGATAAAGAGGAAGGCACTTTGTACAGGTAGATGGAGCCTTAGCTTTAGACTTGGAATCAGAAAACATGGGTTTGTGACCCAGCTCCACCAGTGACTAGCTTTGTGACCTTGGATAAGGCTTAACCTCTTCAAGTCTCACTTTCTACATCTGTAAAATTTGAGATAATGATAATAGTGTACCTACCTCCCAGAACTTTTTTGAGGAACTTTGTAAAGATTAATTTGTAAATGTAAGCTGCTATTTTAACTGATCATCCTAAATTGAATTCAGCAAAAATTAACTTACTTTTTTTCTTTACATTTTTCTGCTGATATTCTTTGCTTTCATTTCCAGATATATCACTCACCATCTCCTACCTAGTTGTAGTTGTTGTTTGTTCAGTCACATTTGACTCTTCATTACCCCATTTTGGGGTTTTCTTGGAAAAGATATTGGAGTGGTTTGCCATTTCTTTCTACAGCTCATTTTACTGATGAGGAAATTGAGACAAACAGGGTTAAATAAGTTGCCCAGGGTCACACAGCTAGTAATTGTCTGAGGCCAGATTTGAACTCAGGAGATGAGTCTTTCTGATTCTAAAGCCAATACTCTATCCACTGTGCCACTTAGCTGAACTCCTACACAAAGATCCATGTAAATAACATTTTTTAACTAGAAGAAAACAAAGCATCTTAGTAAAACTAATCAACACATCAACTAAGTATAGCAATGTATGCAGTGTTCCATATCCAGAGTCCCAGTCTCTTAGTGTGTTTCACTCTAAATAGGGATTGGGGTAAACATTCTTCTTGTTCTAGCCCATGTCCAATTTCTCAGGCTCTATCCACTTTGCTACTGCAACATGTTGACTTCTGTTCTTTCTCTCATTACTTGGGAAGTGCTGCTCCTTTTCTTCTCCCAGCTCTTCCTCATTCCTAGATAAGGAACCACACCCCTTTGTTAAACATGATACCTTCCCCCCAGGCTGCTCCCAACTGTAACTTCCCTTTCTCAATTGAGAAGTACATTAAACACTAAAACTATATCGAATAAACATAAGTTAATTTTTAAGTGCATCTCCCTACCTTTTTCTGAGAGATTGGGAACTCAGGGTACAGAAAATTACATATATTATCAGACAAGATTACTATTACTACCTAGATAACCTTGGGCAAGTCACTTAATTTCCCTGGGTCTCATTTCCCTCTGAGTAAGTTGAGTGGGTTGGACTAGATGGCCTCTGAGGTCCCTTTCAATTCTAAATTTATGAACTGATGAATAATCACTGTGTTACCATGATATTAAGTGAAATGTTATATTTTACTGTGTGTTGTAAATGAACAAAATGGAATCAGAGTGCTTAACCTTTGCCCTTGAGAACTTAAAAAATCTATTTGTGAAAATTTTGTGGGAACAATTAAAAAAAAAAGACTTACAAATTAACTGATCCAACCATTCTGGAGAACATTTTAGAACTATGCCCAAAGGGCTGTGGAACTGTGCATAACCTTTGACCCAGTAATACTACTACTAGGTCTGTATGCCAGAGATCATCAAAAAGGGAAAAGGACCCATATGTACAAAAATATTTATAGCAGCTCTCTTTGTGGTGGCAAAGAATTGGAAATCAAGGGAATGCTCATCCATTGGGGAATGGCCGAACAAGTTGTGGTATATGATTGTAATGGAATACTATTGTGTCGTAAGCAATGATGGGCAGGCAGATTTCCGAAAAACTTGGAAAGATTTAAGTGGACTGAAGCCCAGTAAAGTGAGCAGAACCAGGAGAACATTGTACACAGTAACAGCAACATTGTGTGATGATCAACTGTGATAGACTTGGCTCTTCTCAGCAGTGCAATGATCCAAGACAATTCCAAAGAATTCATCCTGGAAAATGTTCTCCACATCCAGAAAAAAGAACTGGGGATTCTTAATGCAGGTTGAACAATACTGTTTCTACTTTTTGTTTTTGTTTTTTTTCTTTTTTGAGGTTTTTCCTTTGTGTTCTGATTCTTCTTTCACAACATGACTAAATTGCTTTCTGTCTTGGGGAGGGGGAAGGGAAGGGAGGGAGGGAGGGAGAAAAATTTGGAACTAAAAATCTTATGAAAACAAATGTTGAAAACTATCTTTACGTGTAACTGGAAAATAATAAAATACTTTTATGATAAAAAAGAAAATAACTAGCTCTTGTTTATAAACTGTACTCAAACATTTTTAAAAGGGTCTTTTCAACTCTATTTTTAAAAATTTTTAACAAAAATAAATGATGTTTTTGTCAGTTAAAAAAATGACTTACAAAGAACTTTATAAACTAATATAAATGAGAAAAAGGGGGCTGTATATACTGGTGTGGGGACCAATTTTTAATTGGGGAGTGTTAGCTAAGCGGCTTGCCACAATATTTGGGCAAGGAAGGAGACCAGCAGCCTCCCTCAAAACAGAATAGGATTTATTTTAACAAGAACGAACTTAAAAACACACACACACACACACACACACACACACACAAACAGGATCAGTAGGATCAAGGGAATGGAAATAAAATGGGGAAAGGGAAATTATACAACCTGCAAAGATACCACCACCCAGGAATCAGCTGAGAATATGCAGCAGACCTCCTGTCGTCCCAGAGTCCAGCTAGAATGCCCAATTCTCCTCCCCCAATCCCAGAAAAACCCCACACAGCCCCAGCCACTGGGATGGCTGCTCTGACAGTCACATGACTGCCCTCACTAGGCTTCCAATCATTATAATTTTGCCAGGCCCATGTAGGCGTTGGCGAGTGGTGATGACGTGAGGTGCCAACGCCATGGCAACGGCTACAACCAGTGGGTGGAGCACCGTGTGGTTTGCAGAGCCCCAGGCCAGTGCGCACGGAGGCATAAAAACCTCAAATAACAATTAATTCTTTACTCTCGGAATGATGAGGCAATTACAGATTCCTTGCTATTCCTCAATATCTAGCACCTCCACAAATTCTTGTAGGCCTTTCTCTAGGACTGGAACAAATTTCCTTCTCATCTCTTACCTTTACAAGTTATTTTTCCCTAAAGGAAAAAAAATGTTAATTAAAAATTTAGAGATAAATGGAGGAAAATATAAACCTAACTCTTGTAACTTTAAATGTAAATGGATTAAACAATCTAATAAAATGAAGAAAAATGACAGATTAGAAAGGAAACCAAAACCTCACAATTTATTGCTTTCAAGAAACTTCTTAAAAAATAAATAATATGAGGCAGCTAGGTGGTGCAGTGGATAGAGCACTGGCCCTGGATTCTGGAGTACCTGAGTTCAAATCCAGCCTCAGGCACTTGACACTTACTAGTTGTGTGACCTTGGGCAAGTCACTTAAAGCTCATTGCCCAACCCAAAGAATAAATAAATAAATAAATAATAGGAGTGGGAAAATAAATATTATGAGGGACTGGAGAATAAAATGAGGAACTGGAGCAAAACTTACTATGCATACATAAATACAAAAGACAAAAGTTGTAATGCACCAATATCAATATTAAACTTATAGGTCCTGAACACCATTGCACCTAAATTCGTAAAGGAAAAAATAACTGAATTTTAAAAAGAAAACAGACAATAATACAATAGTGACAGGAGATTTCAACATCCCTCTTTTAGTTTTAGTTAAGTCCCATAGAAAAAGGGTTACATATCCAAGACAGAGCAACAATTAATAGAAGCATAACATTTATACTACCAAAAACCATTCTGCAATAGATAAATGGTCAAAAGATATAAACAAACAGTTCTCAAATGAATTCCAAACTATTAACAATCACATGAAGGAATACTCCAAATTACTAATGAAAGGAAAATAAAAATCAAAACAGTACTAAGGTTTAAATTTATACTCTGCATATTGGCAAAGGTAAGGCTGGTCAATGTTAAAGGGGTTGTGGGAAAATAGGCATGTTAGTGCATTCTTGGTGGAGTTGTGAATCAGTGCTACCCTTCTGAAAAGAAATTAGGACTTATGCGAATAAAATGTCCATACCATTGGACACAGACATTCTACTACTGGGCTTATACCCAAGGAGGCTACTGATAAGAAGAAAACTTTCGTATGTACTAAAATATTTATTGCAGCACTTCTTGTGATAGCAGAGAATTGGAAACAAAGCAGATGCCCATCATTTGAGGAGTGTCTAAACAAAGTATGATTCATGAATGTAATGAAATATTACTATGCTGTAAGAAATGACAAATATGATGAATACAGAGAAACATGGAAAGTTTCATGTGAACCAATGTAGAATAAAGTAACAAGAGTCAAGAAAATAATATGTACAATGACTACAACATGAATTAAAAACAACACTGAAAAAATATCAAAAGTAAATGTTACAAAATTACATAGAACAAAAATGGCTCCAAAGAATGGGTATAAGAAAGTATTCCTCCCTCCCCTGCCTTACCTTCTGCAGAGGTGGGTGATCCATGAATATGATAGATTGCACATGTTTTGGACCTTTTAATTGTGTTGATAAATTTTGATAATGTTTTGACTCTTCTTATTTTGTTTTTTAAAATACTATTTGTCATATAGGATGGATCTCTGGGAGGGGAGGGAAAGGATACTGGAGGAAACTATGATGAAATGCACACACACACACATATATATATGACATCAATAAAAACTTACATAAAAATGGTAGGCATCCCTTTATGGCCCAGCTTAGATGCCACCTAAGCCACAAAACTTCGCTCAGACCAGAAATAATCTCTCCCCACTCAGAGTTCTTTCAGCACTTTGGCTGAACCTGTCACAATTTAATTTATGTCTATATCTTATCTCCCTCCACTAGCCTTTAAGTTCATGGAGGACAGAAGCCTGTAATGTTTTCCTTTGTATATTGAGCACTTTTCACAGGGTTAGGTGTATGTTCAGTGCTTCATAAATGTAGGTCAAATTTAATAAGTGATTCCCTGCCACTGAGGTCTCAAAGAGTAACTACTTCTGATCCCACTACATCAAAAGTTGACATTTTTTCTTAAAGCTTAGAAGTTTATCACAGTAGAGGGTTTTTGTTTTGTTTCCTTTCCTGAGGGTCACACATTTTTATTATGGGAGAAACTCAGTCTTAACTACCATCCTTGCCCATAGATGGCAAATTTCTTCTTGTACTTGCAGCATTGGTTGAATGAGAAAACTTAAGGAAAGAAAGGATCCATCCCATCAAAACCAATTCTAGCCAAGGACATCCCAGATTATCAGCCTGTCCTTCCCTCAGGTGTTAGTCATCCTGTGATCAGACTTATCTGGTAACATGCATTGTTGCCTAGCCATATTCCAACTAAGCCTAAATGGACCAAAAGGTGCTCATGCTCTCTGAAGGACTCAGAGGTCACAGAAGGATTTCTTTAATAAAAACATCTATTTTTAAAAGCCATAATTTTTTCCAGTTGGAGGTCATTTGATTCTACCTTGTACTTGGCATAATACTTCATGAAAAATCTCTATCTTGCTCCTTGAGGCAAACCATAAGAGCTCACCAATTTGCTAGATTTACATTTGTATTCATCGCGTCAGAAGTAAAATTAGGGAGAGGAAAAGGAGTCAAACCAGCAATAACCCTTGTTAATATTAGTTGAAATTATGTACAGAATATGGAAGCAATAGAGAAAATCTGCTGGGCAAGAGGTCAAACAAAAATTGTCTGAGAGGCCTTGATCTTGATTATGGGAATGAAGCTGCCAGACTTCTTTGGCAAAACAAATAAACAAATATGTGAGGGAGGAAAATCACAGAATCACCAAAGCTTTTTACTTTACGTTGCTTCACTATGGGATCATAGACTCATAGACTTTTCACCTGAAATGGAACTTGGAGTCCCTTCTAGTCCAAAACTCTCATTTTACCAAGGAGGAAACTGAGGCCCAGAGAGGTGAATTAGTCAGTCACCTAGCCAGCTGGTTACAGAGCTAGGACTCAAAGCCAGGTGCCCTGAATTCCAGTATTTCCACTCCATTCTACCTTCTCAGTTTCTTCGAACCAAAAAACAGGATAGGTGCCACTGTGTACTTTCTTCTAGCTCTCTGAACCTGTGAAAACAATGCTATGAATAGACTTTTAATAGTATAACTTGTGCTGACTCAGTCTAGATTGATTATAGAAATTATGATTGTGACTATTTGTTCATAGAAATCATCTACTTCATTTAAAAACCCATTTAAAGAAATGCCACCTTCAAGCACAGCCCTAGTCAGTTACAGCCTCCAAGAGTAGACTCTATTTAGATTTTTTCACTTCCTGTCCTATAGACCGTGGAGGCCCCAAAGAGGGTTGACAGACAGGAAGTCTATCTTCACCACATCATTGTAAGGATGAAATGAGTACTTTGAAACCTGCAACTCACTATACAAATAAGAGATATTATCATTATTATTATTATTGTCACCTGAGCAAGCAGACACTGTGTGCATTGGCTTCATTTGGTTCACTGGATGGCAGCTCACAATTCTATTCAGGAAAATGGAAGAGTAAACTGAAACAAGAAACTCAGACATTAATAAAGCCAAAGTCAACTAGTCAATCTGAAGACTCCTGAAAGATTAGGAATAATATTGAGTTCATTAATTGCTAAAATATCTGTGGCCCATTTTGTGAACATAAAATGCATTCTGCACACAGATCAGATTTCTAAGAAATCAATCAATAAGCAGTAATGACATCCTACCTTCATCAATCCCCTAAGAGAACCCAGCTGTTACCCAGCATAAAAAACAAACAAACATACAATTCTTAACTATTGATATTACAACCCCAACAGAGTAGATGTTTCTTTTGTGCAGTCAGGTACCTTTTCAATCAATGATGCTTTCAGGACAATGTGTTTGTTTATCATAGCTGGACAGCTGCATGATCCGATACTAAGAGTGCTGGGATCAGAGTTAAGAGAACTGGAGTCACTTCCCAGCTCTACTGTTTCCTTACTGTGATCAATGAACCTCAGTTTTCTCATCTGTAAAATAGAGATAATAATAATTCAGTACCTACCCCACAAGTTTCTTAGGAGTAAAACGTTTTGTAAACCTTAATGTACCATACAAATGTGGGCTTTCAAAACTGTCCTTTAAGTAACTGAGTGGGGAAAAAGGGAACAAGCAGCTAAACTATCAGATCCTTAATGATTGGTGGAGTTAGCAGACATGAAAAAAATATAAACATGACCACCAGAGCTATGAATTGATGCAATCTTTTTAAAAAGCAATTTGGCATTATATGTTTATACTACAAAACTGTTTATACCTCTGACACAGTTGTCTTTAAAGATATTATAGAGGGGCAGTGAGGTGGCACAGTGGATAAAACACTGGCCTTGGATTCAGGAGGACCTGAGTTCAAATCCAGCCTCAAACACTTGACACTTACTACCTGTGTGACCCTGGGCAAGTCACTTAACCCTCATTGCCCTGCAAAAGAAAAGAAAAGAAAAGTTGAATTTAAAGATATTATAGATAGAGAACAAAGAATTCATTATATAAAAATATTTCTAGCTGCCTTATGGAACAGCAAAGACAAAACAAAACAAAAACAAAAACATGAACAAAACAAAACAAAGAAAAAACAACTCCACAAAAACTCAAAACAATCTGTGTATCCCATGATTCAGAGAATTGTTGGCCAAATTATGGTATGTGGACATAATGGCATATTATTGCACCATAAGATGTGATAAATTGTGTAAAATGTCAAAATACAAGGAAAGATTTTTACAGCAATGCAAAGTGAAGAAAGACTCAGAACAAAAATAACACACTAGTTAACACTATGTGCATAATAATAATGATGATAGTGATAATCTCCACAAACCTATAAAAATACACATTACAATGAGATAAAAGAAAGCAGAACATTTTTGTTTCTATTCTTGCTGACATTAATGTGCTTGAGAAAAAAGACTGTTTTTAGTTTCTTATCTGACTGTTTTCACTTTTTCCTTTGCATAACTAGGGTCTCGAATTCCTGGCACATTGTCAAGCTTACTTAATAATGTTTGTTTATTAATTGATTGTTATATGCAAATACTTAAAGCATTTGTGACTTCAGCTTGAAGAGGGCTCCAATCCCAAATGTCTGTGGCTTCTTAGGTCATTTGGTCATTCATCAAAAACTTATTAGGGTTCTGTGTGAGGCACTGGGAATAATAAGTAAAAAAAACTTTTAAAAAAATCTCCCCCCTCCAGAAGCCCACATTCTATGAAGGGAGACCACATGTTTATACACATATGAATATGTTTGTATAAAAATATAAATATCAACCAATGGAGGGGATGTTTTGAAGTTGGGGGTAGAAGAGGGAGCCCAAGAAACTCTCATGTAGAAGATAGCACTAAAACTAAGTCTTTTTTTTTTTTTGTGGGGCAATGGGGATTAAGTGACTTGTTCAGGGTCACACAGCTAATAAGTGTCAAGTGTCTGAAGTCAGATTTGAACTCAGGTACTCTTGAATCCAGAGCTGGTGCTTTATCCTCTGTACCACCTAGCTGCCCCCACTAAAACTAAGTCTTGAAGGAAACCAGGGATTTTAATGTATTTCAGGTATGCAAGTTAGTCCAAATCTTTGCACAGAGAAGGGAAATGCATTCTCATTTGTGAAGAGCAAGGTCATTTTGACTGCACTGAAGAATATATAAAGGTGAGTATGTAAATGTATTTTAAGACTGGGAAAGTAGCCTGGAAGCATGTTGTAAAGGCTTTAAATGTTAAATGGGAAAATTCATGATTGGTTCTGGGGGCATTAGAGAGCCACCTGAATTTCCTGAGCATGGAAGCAACATGGGCAAACCTATGTTTTAAAAATATCACACTGGGGGGGCAGCTAGATGGCGCAGAGGGATAAAGCACTCACCCTGGATTCAGGAGGACCTGAGTTCAAATTCGGCCTCACACACTTGACACATTCTAGCTCTGTGACCCTGGGCAAGTCACTTAACCCCCATTGCCCAGTCAAAAAAAAAAACACAACAAAAAAGAATATCACACTGGAAGCTGTGTGGAGGATAGATTGAAAAGATTTGAAGCAATGAAGCCAATTAGGAGGCTATTACAGTAAGAGAAAGGAGATGTGATGAGGATCTGAATTACGTTTTAAGTAGAGAGAAGAGGACAGACAGGAGAGGTGAAATCAACCAAACTCAGAACCTGGATATGTGGAATGAGAAAAGTAAAGATTTGAGGATAACTACAGAGTTGTAAGGCCAGGAACTAGAAGAATGGTGATGCCATGAACAGAAATAGACAAGTTCAAAAGAAGAATGGGCTTGTGAGGAATGAGTTCTGTTACAGATATTTTGAATTTGAGATGCCTATGAGACATCTAGTTTGCAATGTCCAAAAGACAATTGATGTTATAGAACTGAAGCTCAGGATACAGACTAGAGCTGAATATATAGATCTGGAATTCATCTATTTAGAGATGATAATTTAATCCATGGAAACTAGTAAAGCCACTGCAATTGATCAAGTCCTATAGAATCATTCAAGATACGTTCATTGCTTCCCCACTGTCATGAACCAGTATATGGCAGAGACAGAATTTGAACTTAGGTCATCTTGATTCCAAGTTTAACACTCAATTTGCTAACCATTGCTTTTGTGTTGCACATTTTAAAAACTATAAATAGTAGAAGCTTATCACTTTTTGTATGATATTAATTTTCACTTATTTATTTGAGTGTTTGCTTTTGCTGAGAATAAATAAATTCAGAATAACTTTGCAGAACTCTTTTAAGGACTTGTGACCTTATCAGCTGTGCTATCTCCTCCACCAACAATGCCTGTCTTACTAGAAGGATTTTATGAATTGCTGTACCTAAAAAGTTCATCATTCTTCAAGTCCCTTGTGGTGATGAGCCTTTTCAAACTTAGCCAGGGAGCTAGAAGTGCCACACTAGAAACTTTCCCAGGTGAGTACCTATCTGAAAATTAGTACTTACTTAAAGTTACATTCTTTGGGCATAGTTTTTGATAACCCAAAGAAACCCCCAGACTGTGATAATGAATTAAAGTATAACTTTCATTATTGGAAAATTAAGATTAAAAAAAGAAGTCATCTTTAAATCCAGCTCTCCAAGGTGATATCAGTCTAACAGAATTCAAATTGTAGGATAAGTTGAAATTCTACAAATAAGATCAATGACTTTGCATCCTAACAGAGAAGTAAAACACTACAACAAATGAATGGAAATTCATTCATTCAATCATTCATTTAAACAAACAAATGGCAGAGATGAAAAAGTCAGAAACAATGAATTTTTTAAATTGTGAGTAAATTTTGTGGTCATTTTAAGGGGCTGAAGAAATTCAAGACTTCCTTTTTTTTTCTTACAAAAACTTTGAAGCTGATGAATTAATCATTAAGTGTTGGTCTCTTTCCAGGATGCTTTTAAGAGCCAGAGAAGTAAGTTTATGGAACTGAAATTAGTAGAATTCCACTGAAGCAAAAACAGAAATATGAATTCATGTGCAATTAAAACAAAATATTTCAAACAACATATTCTTGGGAAATTCTCGGCAATATCAAAACACTAACAAACTCACACTCCATACAGTGATAGTTCAATACATGGCTTGTAAAAGGGATTAGATATAGAGATGAAGTTGGAGAGGCATAGAGAATCCCCATGACCTCATCACCATACATACATTGTTCACCAAACTTCTTCCATTGGGAGTGGTTACAAGGCACTTGCAATTGCCCCTATCCATGGGAGTGATATAAAGCCATTCCCACCTAACTGTCAACATTTTAGAGATAAAAGTAAGTTTATAAGGATAACCTCTTCCTATCCTTGCTTCCAAGGTAAGATAGTAAGACTTCCTACTTTTGGGGAAAATCTTTCTTCTTATCTGTAAATGTGGGGCATCTTTGCATAGGAAGTTAAATAAACAAAGATGTTATTTTGAGGAGAGACCTTGGAAGACAAGGGCTAGAAGACCCTGTTCTGTTTAATGCTTAATTCCATTGTCTAGGAAAGGTTCCTAGGTTCCAATTTATAGATGATCTGCTAAACAATTTTTATACTACCAAATCACCAGGCTACATGCTTCATGTTTTATCTACAGCTATCAACCAGGTTCAAAGGACTAGGATTAGAACCTACTTGGGCCATTTAATAGGGCACATGTTCTATGAGTACAGATTATTGGAAAAAATAATCATTTGGATCGTTTTGGCCAAACTGGACTGTCTGGTCATCTTACTTTAGGTTGTTCTATTTATTAAAGAACATTAAGGCCTCTCTTCATTTGTATGTTGATGTGGGCCAAAAATATTACAGTGGCCTGACAATTTTTCAGCTCAGTTTGAAACAGCAGTCAATAAAGTTGGAATAAAAGAGCTTCTAATAGTGATGATACTTAATATACTACATTCTGATTTTCATAGTATCACCATCACTGAATATTATAGATGTAGGTTTCTGAAAGTAATGGTCTAAAGAAATCCTGATAAGGAATGATGCCTGAATGGGAATCAAAAATTTTCCTTTCTAATTTTTCTTCTTCTTGTCATAGGAAGCAGAAACTGATATTTTAAAAAATAGACAACGGGTCCTTCCAGCTACAGGGATTTTAAAAATCACATAATATAAAATAAAAGGAGAACAGGAAGAGATACTTTTCACAGCTATGGCTATGGGGTGCATGCTTAACTACACAAAGAGATCTTAAGAGAGAAGATAGTCAATTTCAACTACACAAAACTGAAAAGTCTTTGCACAAGCAAAATCAATGCATCAAATAATTCTGATCACAGTCATATACAGGACATATAGGAAAATAACACAAACATATAAAACCCAGAGCCATTCCCCCAATAGATAACTGGTCAAAGGATCTGAACATTTAATAATATAAAAATTTAATAATAAAAAAAAATAAAACAACTCTGAGATTTCACCTCACACTTAACAAAGGTTTAGTACATGTGTGACTTTGGGCAGTCACTTAACTTCTCTGAAACTCATTTTTCTTATCCCTAAAATGTTGGCTTAAATGGTTTCTCCCTGTGGAAGTACCCTTTGTTCCTGTAGTCTCTTACTCTGATAGGCTCATTCCTTCCCAGACCTCCCATTTTAAGGAGGTCATGAAGGCTAGCCATGCTTTTATTCTTCTCCAGGTGATATTCCTGGCTCTCTAAACTTTCTTTATCATACACTGGTACTTCCCCCAAACCTCCTTGCTTTTCAGCTCCTTTTATATTGTCTTCCCCCATTAGAATGTAAGGCCCTAGGGGCAGCTAGGTGGTGCAATGGAAAGAGCACTGGCCTTGGATTCAGGAGTACCTAAATTCAAATCTGGCCTCAGACCCTTGACACCTACTAGCTGTGTGACCCTGGGCAAGTCACTTAACCCCAACTGCCTCACCAAAAAAAACAAAACAAAACAAAAGAATGTAAGGTCCTTGAAAATTAGGTGTACTTTTTCTTTCTGTAATGTGGTATCTGTGATGAATGAGTAGCTGCTCAGCTGAGCTGGTTTCTTACAGGGCATTGCATCTCTGTTCAAAAGACAACTCAAATGGCCTCAAACTTCATAGGGCATGGTGACTAGGCTGTATGAGTTACTGTGCCTGGGCTGCAAAAAGTAGGCTGCTTATCTACAGTAATGGCTCTTCACTGAGCTTGGTAACTGCTGCTTGGTCACTGAACTGTTGCAAGACTGGGTCAGAGAAATCACTCTTCCACCGACCAGCTATTTCCACATAAGGCCAGGGAGATCACTCTACCACTGGCTAGCTGTTAACAGTCTAAGCTGAGCAAGTCACTATATTTCTGGGTTCTTAGGGCATAGCATGTCTGCACAATGTATCACTCCACCATACTCCCTGGGACTGCTCTTAAATGGAAAGCTGCAGTGTCTTATCTTCAGTCTCTGGCTTGGCTGGGTGGTACTGTGCTATCTACATTAAGATTATTATAGTATTCTTTTAAGCTATAGTACTGCCATACTCTTTCAGCAATGACAATAACCCCTTATTCTAGGATTAGAAGAAGCTGCTCCTTTTTGATTCTCTTGGGGCTTTAGCCCTTGGGGTTTATCACCTCTACTCAGAAAGTACTACTTGACAGCTCTCCTGGTTTAGGGCCAATTCCCCCAACCATGAAGTTTTCATTGAATCATGGTGATCAATCCTGATTTAGTCAGTTACAATTCTAAGGTTCTTTTTAGGGTCTTGATGAGTGAATAGGGACAAAGATATGAATGAAGTCTATGTCATAGAAACAGTTTCATAGCCTCACTGGCCTCTTTTTGTCATTGAGTTCTGATCCTTTCTAGGTGTGTGATGTATCTTCTCCATCTGAAAGAATTTCTCCTTTACATTCCAGTTTCTCCATCTTTTTCTACCTCCTGTTCTTCAGCTTTGCTGAAATCTCCCGAGCACAGTATTACACTAGAAATGCCAGTTAGACCAAAAGAGCAAATGCCCTAAGCACAAACACCAGACAAGGAATTGGAAAACTATAGCCTGTGGGACAAATCTGCCCTTCCTCACACCTGTTTTAGTATTACCAATGAATTAAGAGTGATTTTTCCATTTTCAAAATTGTTTTTTTAATGTAAAATTTTTTTTTAATCTCAGATTGTACAAAAACAGGTAAAGGGCTGTAGTTTGTTGAGCCTTGCTCTATCTAGAATGTGACAGCTCATTATCTGATAACTATACTTTACAATAACCTTGGTCCTTTTCTATTCTGACTTCTGTCTTTGCTTAAAGATGCATAAAAATGCAAGGAAAATCAGACACAGCTGTGAAGCAAGAATCTGCTTTCATCAAAAGGAAAACATTACATAAGGAAAAATCCCTGAACTCTTCTTAAGATTTGACCCATAGGTTTCACTATTGTGTAACCCCCAAGGAGATCAAAAATAACAATAAAGATCTCATATATACCAAAATATGCATAGCAGAATTCGTTATGATAATTAAAGCTACAAACAAATGAGTGGCTGTGAATGGCATGAAATATGACCATTTGTGTTACTTTTAAGTCATTTTCAGTAATGTCTAACTCTTTGTGACTCCATTTGGGATTTTCTTGGCAAAGATAATAGAGTGGTTTGCTATTTCCTTCTTCAGTTCATTGTATAGATGAGGAAACTGAGGCAAATAGGGTTAAGTAACTTGCCCAAAGTTACATAGCTAGTATGTGTCAGAGGTCAGAATTGAACTCAGCAAGATGAAACTTCCTGACACCAGGCCTGGCACTCTATCCACTGTGCCACCTAGCTGCCATATGACATATGACCATAAGAAACAACAGATATGGGGAACTCAAAGGAACATTGGAAGACTTTTATAAGCTGATTTAAAAAGAATGAAATGGAACCAGAAGACCAGTGTATGCTATATAATGAATAAAAAGAACATTAAAATGAAACTAAATGCTGAATAATGTTAATGACCAAATTTGTACCCAGAGAATAGATAAGGAAATGCAAATCCCTCCTAGAGATGGAGGATTAACAGATGTAGTATGTTTACCTGTATGTTCAGATTTGATCACTTTTAGTGGGTTTGCTTTAACTTTTTTTCTTTGTTACAAGGGAGGGCTCATCATGGGGAATGGAGTATACAACAAAAACAAATGGTATCCAAAACCATTCTTTATTATTATTATTATTTCACCACCCCTAACAATAAGCCCTCTTTTAAAAATT